>NC_092806.1:94426926-94731092 GCF_040954645.1 Diabrotica undecimpunctata | reverse complement strand
GCTGTCAATAAATCAACACTTTTACTCCACAACTTCAACTTTATTATACCTATCATCGTCGACCGACAAGAAGCGGACAAAGGGGCATTTACAAACCGATTCGAACCTCAAATCCAAGTTCGAAACTTTCCATTGGTCCTTCGACAAAACATCATCAAAAGGGCATTAATTGGTTTGGAGCTTCGAAGGAGACGACCCTTAGCGACCTAAATAGCTGTTTCCCAGTTCCGTACAAGATCGACGATCGAATTCGAAGTGTGGAGAAAAGAAAAAAGAAATTAAAAAGACCAGAAAGCACCGAAATTAAGGGTAGGAGCCTTACGAGGGCCTTTGATTGCTGAATAGCAGTCCTTAAGTCTACTGTTTCATCAGTTTGGAGATCCAGTTTCCAGCAGAAAAATCCAGTAGCATCCAGAGATCCAGCTCACCAGTTCCAGTTCTAAGAAGGAAGAAGAGACATACAAGTGAACGTCGGGATAAAACTGTAAGTTTTTGAATATTTATTATCATTTAGAGCAGTGCATTTTTTTTATAAATTAAAAAGATTATTAAAGAAACTTAAGATTCAAATTTAATAATACTCAATTGAAATATTTTTATTCTGCATACTTTTTACTTAAAATAGTAATAGTTTGTATACAGCTAATTCAAATCTAATATCTTGATTATTTTAATTTTAATTATATTCGATAATCTAATTTAATCTAATAGCTTAATTATTTTAATTTTAATTATACTCCATAATTTGATTCTTACAATTTAAAATTCTTAAAACATTTGATTTTCATAATATAGGGAAATATCGTAACAAATCGTTATTTTTATACACATTCAGAGTTCATTCATTCCAAATATATAGTATTTTGTAGTATTTACATTTTTTATATAAAGAATTTTTTCTCTCTGGTTACAAGTGATAATATTACATTCTTTAATTTGTACAATAATCGTGTCAGCCGTGTCAGCAAGGTTAAGAAGTTCATTGCGTTGTTGTCTAAGGTAATCTTGCTGAGACTTTAAAAGTTGAATTTAGGTCAGCCTTACATACGTTTGAAATGGAGAGTTATATTTAGATCAAGAAAAGCTAGGTCAATAAATTACAAAACTTTCAAATAATTTACGAAAACTTCGGAAAGAAAAACGAACGAGAGAATACTTAAACATCAAAAGACAGACACTTGATGAATTGTGGAACGACTTTGAAGATCAAAATACAGAAATTGAAGAGAAGGGTTCGAGAGTTGATAAATATTTTACGTCTAACTTTTACGAACAAGTACAAAAAAGATATGAAGAAACGAAAAAGACTTTGGAGGATTTTATTAAAAATTCGTATAAGTCTTCGACAAAAATTAGAGAAGTAGAAATTAGGATGGGAAAACTTCATCATTTATTGGAAGACGACGAAACCGATGAAGATATACAAGAAGATTTAAAAGAAGAGGTACAAAAAATAGATGCTTTAATAATGGAAATAACTGTGGACAATGAACAGGATACACTAGAAGAAGGTGAAATAGAAAGATTTTATGCAATGAGAAGAAGGGTGCGGTCGATCATAAAAGAAAATAAGAGATTAGAGGCGGAAGGATGCAAGAAAGACAAAATAATATTACCCCAAGTGAAGTTACCCTGTTTTGAGGGAAGGTATGAATCCTGGGTAACATTCTATGATATTTTTAAACGTTTGATACATGATAATAACCAACTATCAAATGTGGAAAAAATGCAGTATCTGAAGACAAGCCTCCGAGGAGAAGCAAGTAGAATAATACAACATTTAAATACAACAGAAGCAAACTACAGTGCTGCCTGGAAAATGTTGCAAGATCGGTACGATAATCCAAGGATGAATCTATTTATATTAATAAACAAGATAATTCAGGCTGCAGAGATAAAAGAAACGTCAGCAAAGGCGCTGAAAACATTACATGATACTCTCTACGAATGCTTAGAAGCCATTAGTGGACTAGGTATAATGACAGAGTCCTGGAGCCCTCTTATAGCAAGGATACGTATGTTAAAGTGGGACACAGAAACCAGGAGATTATATAAAACGTCAATTCAAGACAGTAGGGACATTCCGACATATAAGTCAACACAGGAATTCCTACAAAGAAGATTCCAGACATTGGAGATGTTGGAAACAGAAAGGAAAAGAAGAGATCATAGACAACAGGTTAAGAAGAAGATAACCTGTGTGGTGTGTTATGAAGATAACCTGTTGAAATGTACAACGTTTCTACGTCAAAAAGTACGTGAAAGAAACAAAATTGTAAAGGAAAAGCAATGGTGCGGTAGATGCTTACTACACAAAAGGGAAGTACCATGTTATTCCTATCATAGATGTGCAGAATGTGGTGGACAGCACTATTCATTACTACACTTGTCAGAAGGTCAGTATGATCCCAGAAGGAATTCTGAAAACAGAAGGCCACAAAATAGACCAAATTCTAGTGGGTCAGGTCAGTATTATAACAGATGGAATTCTGAAAACAGAAGGCCACAAAATAGATCAAATTCTAGTGCAGTGGTCGCCAACCTGTCGATCGCGAGCTACCGGTAGCTCGCAGAGGCAATTCTGGTAGCTCTCACAACGATTTTAATTTAAAAAATACAAACTGCAAAAATCAGAGAAGCTTCCGAAAATTCCACAAAAAAATCTAATTGTCATAATATTAAACATAAACAGCGGCAACGTTACGGTGAACGATCTGCCCCTGACGCCGTCAAGCTAGAATCGGCTATTTATAGAACCGACCAGCCGGACCAGCGCGTTAGTGTTCGAGAACGATCTGGATTGCTTTGAACGGGATAAATACGCACGGCGCGGCGACATTGCGCTTAGTTTAAAACTGAACGCGTAACCAACGTCCAGCGGTTGGGTTAGTAGAGAACAACAAAAATAATATTATGGCAAGCAGTTGTAAGAAGGTAAAGACATACCACTTTCATTCGGAATGGGAAGAACAATACTTTTTTACAGAAGTTAAAGATAAAAATATGTGTTTGTTATGTAATACTTCTGTCTCCGTTGCTAAAAAAGGAAATATTGAGAGACATCATAAAACTGTACATTCTAATTTTGAAAAATCATTCCCACTACATTCTGCCGCCAGAAAGGAGAAACTGAAACAGTTAAAAAAACAGTTAATTGGACAACAATCAATATTTTTAAGAACAGTCGACAAAAATAAGGCTGCAACTGAAGCATCGTACCGTGTGTCCCAGATAATTGCACAAAAAAAGAAACCTTATGAAGACGGGGAAATTATAAAACAGTCGTTTTTAGAAGTTGCTGATTCGTTATTTGCCAACTTTAGAAATAAAGACGAGATAGTTTCAGCTACAAAATCTATGCAACTTTCTGCTAATACAGTGATGAGACGTGTAGAAGTAATGAGCAATGATATTTTTTTTACAGTTAAGAACCGACTTAGATAACTGTGTTTATTTTTCACTTCAACTGGATGAATCAACAGATGTCGTTGACACTGCCCATATGGCCGTGTTTGTCAGGATGGTTTTTAGTGATTTTACGATTAAAGAAGATCTTTTGAAGTTCATTCCACTGAAAGGACACACTACTGGACAGGAGTTGTTTTCTCATTTAAAAAATATTATTTCTTCCTAGAAAATTCCAATATCGAAAATGGTAGGCTTGACAACCGATGGCGCTCCAGCTATGGTGGGTTGTGATAAGGGTCTGGTGGCGTTATGTCGTAAAGATGAAACTTTTCCGCAATTTCTCTGTTCCACTGCATTATCCATCAGCAAGCATTATGTAGAAATTTCCTGAAACTAAACAACGTTATGAAACTGGTGGTAAAAATTGTGAACAAGATTAGAGCTCAAGCGTTACAAAGAAGATTACTCAGAACCTTGGCCGATGAAGTTGACTGTCAATACGGGGACCTACTCCTTCACTCTGAAGTCCGATGGTTAAGTAGAGGACGGGTGCTGAAACGTTTTAATGATGTCCTATCTGGCATAGTTCAATTTTTCAAACAACGCGATGAACCGACTCCGGAACTAGAAAATTCAATCTGGCTTAGAGATTTTGGTTTGCTCTTGGACATTACAGAGAAATTAAACGAACTTAATTTGCAGCTTCAGGGGAGAGACAAAGAACTAGCGGAAATGATTTCTGATATAAAAGCATTTATCAAAAAGCTGGAGTTTTGAGAACAAAACCTAATTAACAGCGATTCCAAGCATTTTCCTATTCTTTCAGAAAAAATATCTCAAAATCCATTAGAACCCTATGACAACAAATATCATGTAGAAATAATTTCTACATACCCTGAAGAGTAACTTCAAAAATCGTGTTTTAAGGATTTCAATGAAATGGCTTTAATAGCGCAGTTTGTTGTTTCACCCTTTATGGAAATTGATATCTAGCAGTTTGCAGCTTGTGTTGTGCAGAACTTTGGCGAAGACATCGCTGTAACAGAAATGGAAGTCATTGAGTTTCAAAATGATTTAGCCTTAAAATCGTTAGTCTTAAGTACTGAATGTATCTGGCCTATTGTAAGTAAAGACAAATATTCAGTTCTATGCCGTGTTGCTTGAAAGTGAAAGCATTATTTAGTTCAACCTATTTGTGTGAATCTTCTTTTTCCAATATGAAGTTTATTATGAAGAATGGCTGCATCAAATTATACTGCAAACATTAAAAAAATTATCGATGAGTCTGAGTGTCAGCCTTCTCATTGAAGGTACTTTTTTATTTTTCGATGTTTATGTTTATGATAGTGCGTTACTTTTTTGTTGTTATTATTAACTATTTTTAAATCATACGTGACATGCCGTTGTGGCTGGATAAAAGTTTGTGTTTATTTTTCAAATACCTTCGTTTGGTAGGTAGGAATGTAGCTATGAACAAGTACGTACTAGTAATATTAGTTGTTTTGTTATTAGTTTATTATTAGTACCTATGTATTATGTATTACTAGTTAAACAGTAAAATAAATACATATAATGATAGATTAACTGTGGATTATTTCATTTACGTTACGTTGCGTGGCTTCCGTGTGGGTAGCTCGCTGTTTATTCCAAAATTAACAAAGTAGCTCAACACATTGAAGAGGTTGGCGACCACTGTTCTAGTGAGTCAGGTCAGTATGACAACAGAAGAACTTCTGAAAACAGAAGGCCACAAAATAGACCCAATTCTAGTGGGACCAGAGGTGACAACAATTATGACGGATCGTCAAGGAGACAAGAGAATACAGTGAGCTGTTTAAGTCATCAGAATGAAGAAGTGCTACTTGCAACGGCATTAGTACGAGTAAGAGACTTAAAAGGAAGCTCAGGATTGATGAGAGCATTGATTGACCAAGGCTCGCAGTCATCATTCATTACGGAGCAGGCCGCTACAAGTCTCGAAATAAAAAGAAAGGCTGTCCACGCTCAGATATCTGGAATTGGCAATGAAGACCAAAGGACGTCGCAATGGAGCGTAACATTAAACTTAGAGGCGCATTTCAAAAACGAATTTGAAATGAAGACCGAAGCAATTGTACTACGAAAAATAACAAGAAATCTACCGGAGAAGGAGATACAGATGAAAGAAAGGAACCATAGGAACTTAGTCCTGGCGGATCCAAATTTTAATGAAACAGGTTCAATAGATATTCTATTAGTAGCCAAAGAATATAGTTTGATATTACTGGACGGAGTAGATCGAACAAAGAATGGTTTGCTCGACCAAAATACAAAATTGGGTTGGATAATGTCAGGGATAGCACAGCAAGAGAATATTCCTAATATACAAGTACTCAGCATGGTATCTAGACGACAGATTGATGAAGAAATAAAAAAAATACTGGAAGTTAGAAGAAGTAGATCAAAGCAATACTCTTTCAGTAGATGAAAAAGAGTATAAAGGATATTATAAAAGAACAGTAAAAAGAGATAACGAAGGAAGATTTGAAGTTAAAATACCCTTCAATTCTAATAGAAGCCTATTAGAGGGACTTAGAACAGCTAGCATATGCGAGACTGCTGCAATTAGAGAAGAAAGTTCAAAGAGACACAAACCTAGAAAAAGAAGAGATAGTGTTGTGCGCTCGTTGTTGGTCCCAAGGAATCTACTTGCAGTAGATTACAATAACTTACACTAATTTTAAGTGACATATGAAAATAAAGAAAGGTGGTCAGATATATTCGAAACTCCAAGAGAGCCAGAAAACAAAGGCATCAAGGTTCTTGCATCCAACCTCATCCAGCGCCTCGAACACTTACTTTATCACAACCAAATTTAAGTAGTACTTTAAAGAAAGCCCCTCCTAGCTTAGATTTGAATTATATAGTTTAGCTGAAACATAAATTCTAAATAATTAAATTATAGATAGAACTGCTCGGGTGAGATAATAATTCAAAAACCGAGTGAATTAGTGTTATGATTATTGTTATATTATTATTTTATATTTTATATGTTTTAAATATTTCTATTGGTCGTCTGTTTGTTTTTTATATAGTGGCCAATATGTTCAATCACAAATTAACCCTTTAATTTGTAATCTCACATTATTCTTAACTTCTTAATCTATTATAGTTTCACCGTATATAAGTGACATTGTAAAACCATATCGTATAATATTTTAATAATTAGTTCATTTACCTACAACTAAATAAATTGCCGAATAACATATTTTCTAATTGAACTTCCTAAGTGTCGCAATTAAGGCGTAGATTAAATTGTAGGGTAAGCAAAGTTTGTTGGTATGGTATGATCGGAATCAATAACCTCTATGCTGAGGTATGAATTATTTGTGAGATTGTAAATTGTGGATTTGAGCTCATGTGAGGGCAGTCTACAGACAGTCAATCATAAGTAGTTACCTAACGAACATCATATTGTGTAATTACCAGTAGCTGTCAATAAATCAACACTTTTACTCCACAACTTCAACTTTATTATACCTATCATCGTCGACCGACAAGAAGCGGACAAAGGGGCATTTACAATCCGATTTGAACCTCAAATCCAAGTTCGAAACTTTCCAATAATTGTTTAATTACTAGTAAATAAGTTTAATTTTTAGATTATTATCAGAATATTTTTTTTTGTTTCTTTATGACTATTTGTTGTATATATTTTTTAGACATTTTATATTTAGTTGTATAGTTTATTTTGTAGATTAAGGAAAATAAATGTGTGTGTGGTTGGTATATTGATTTCGAAACCTGCAGTTTTATTAACATAATTATATTTGATGTAGATTCATACAGCAAAAAGATAATGGTGATGTACATGAAATCCTCTGCCTTCCGGTCCTGGTTTTACTTATAATTGTCCCTGTAGAATTAATTGAAGCAACCTATATCTTTTGCTATTTGACTTGCTATTATTGTGGTTACCATTATTGGATTGACAACACTTTTTGTTTGGATTATGGCCTGTTCAAGAATACTTCTCCATTCAGATTTATTTCATGATTTGTTCTTCTAAATTTTTATTTTTAAAATTTCAATATCTGCACAGTTTCTCATCAGTTGGTCAATGCTTATAGGCATATATTTACTGTAAAGGTTTATAACATCTGACCATCTCATTTGTGGCCTTCCTCTTTTTCGTTTATAACTATATGGCAGTCTATCATCTTATTCCATCTGTCGTCTTTCTGTCTTCCATTTAAGCTTTGCTATCTGCGATGATACATCAGCCACTTTTGTTTTGTTGCGGATCCAAGTATTCCTTTTCTTGTCTGATAGCCTGATGTTCAGCATTTGCCTTTCTTTGGGTCTTTGCTATGTTTTCCATGTTTTTCTTTGTAAACGTCCAATTTCGAGAACCATAGGTGAGAACAGGAAGTATACGTTGGTTGAAGACTCTTGTTTTTAAATATTGAGGGTATTTTCTATTTTTTAGTATATAGGAAAGTTTTCTTAACTATAGCCAAGCCAACCGTATCCTGCTCCTTATTTCCCCGGTCTAATATATATATATATATATATATATATATATATATATATATATATATATATATATATATATATATAATTTTATATTTTTAAATGTAATTAATTTTATGTGTTAAGGAAGGGTTTTATGAAAGGAATAAACACTTATTTAAAAGTAGGGAAACTCCTTATTCGCTCCGTGCGTGACCATGGTAGGGGTACCTTGAAACGATGCCAGCGTGCGTAGCGGCGAAATATGACAAAATTGGAATCATGGAATCTTTTTACGCATAAATTTTATCAAAAATGTGTGCAAATACATGTTGCGTATTTAATTGTGCTAATAATAGCAAAAATAGTAAGTGTAGTTTTTATAGGTTTCCAAAGATTACATCTAAATTAGAGACAAGAAAATGATATATCCGTGCTATTAATATGAAAAAGTAAATATCACATAACCTCATTTTTATGCAATTGAAATAGAAAATATTTAAATATTTTACCTTAAATGATATTTTATAAGGCTTCAAGCTAACTGCAGAGTGCCTGATGACTTTAGCTTTTATATCATACATTTTACTATTACTGTTTGTAATTATAAATATGCTCTTTCACTTGAAAAACTTGATTTGCCAGTACTAGATTTTTCCCTTTCTTTTCCGTTTGGGGTTAAAAAGATGTATTATGATGAATTTTGAGAAACCTAGTTTTTAATACTACATTTATTTTGTACATAAACTGAAAAAATATAATTAAAAAGTTAATTATTAATAATTGTCAATCTCGCCTGTATTTAACAATGTCAAACAAATGTGATATATTTAACCTGAAAATTGGTAGGTCCAAAACAGTCAGATGAAGGCAATAGGTGTCGCGTCAGTCACGCACGGAGTGAATACTTAGTAAAGACATACTTGCAGACATTCTTCTCTGCGTGACTCTCAGTTTGGTAGCTGCTGCTTTTGTTAAGGTAAGTGTTTCTGCTCCGTACGTCAAGACTGGGAGGACGCACTGATCAAATACCTTTCTCTTTAGGCATGTGGCAGCTCACTTTTAAAAGTTTCTCTCAGTTTTCCAAATGCTGCCCACCCAAGGCCGATTCTTCTCTTCAGTTCATGAGTCTGGTTATCCCTGCCGATCATAATTTCATGTCCCAGGTATTTATATCTATCTACGAGTTCTATTTCTTTCCCACCAATACTGATGTTCTGGTTGGGTACTAAATTGGTCATGATTTTTGTTTTCGAGATATTTATATTTAAACCTACACTTTCTGTAGCCACAACGAGTTCCTGTACCATCTCTCTTGCCATACCTAGATCTTCAGCTATTATAAGTATATCATCGGCGAAACGTAAGTTGTTTAGATATTCTCCATCTATTTTTATTCCCTTTGTCATCCAATCCAAATTCTTAAAAGCATGTTCTAGCACCATATTAAAAGTTTAGGTGACATTGGGTCTCCTTGTCTAACCCCCCGTTTTATTTTTATGCGATTACTGTTAGTATGTAATCTGACAGGGGTTGTTGCCTGCAGGTATATCTTGTATAATAATTTAGTATATCTATAATCTAGCCTGCGTTCTTTAAGCACCTGTAATATTTTGCTTAGCTCAACTGTGTCAAAGGCTTTGTGAAAATCGATAAATATTAGAACTAGAGGTTTATTGTATTCCACTGCTTTCTCTATTAGGGTTTTTATACTTTGTAAATGGTCATTTGTTCCGTAACTTTTTCGGAATCCTGCCTGTTCCCTTGGTCGATAAGTCTCTAATTTTCTTTCCATTCTCTTAACTAGTATTCGCGTAAACACTTTATATATATATATATATATATATATATATATATATATATATATATATATATATAAACTATTTAATATTAAATTAACAAATTAATTACAAAAGTAGGTTATTTTTGGAGATGTACCACATTAACAAAAATAAACAAACTTTAAATTATAAAACAGACACGGGGCAATTAAGCAACATATATTGCAACATATTAAACAAAATTTAAAACTACACTCACCTTAATGATTAATCATACCAACTAGCCTTAATGATTAATTAAAGAAATACTATTCCTCTAATGTTTTCTTACATTGTTATTTTTTGCATTTTGAAATAATTTTTACTTGTTCCATCTTATTTATTGTTAACGAACGTGCTCAAAGATATTTTAAATTTTAACATGCATTTTATTAAATGTACAGTTTTATCAACAATAATGTTATTTTAGTATTCAATTTTATTTATGTGTATAATCTTTTAATTTCTGTAAGTATTGTAAATCAAATTGTACGTCAGTGTTTTGAAATGTTTGTTTTTTACAGTTACTCCCGATGAAGCCATCAAATAAATGGCGAAATATTGAGCTTTAGAAAAAACAAAGATTTTTTATTTAATATAGACCACTTACCCGATATTTCCAACATATTTATATATATATATATATACACACTCAAAAATGTTTTGCATATTATCTGCAACGCCACTGAACGTTTCTCATTTGAAATTTTTTGCACTGACTTTGTGTTGTCTACTAAATTAATGTATTTTATTGCTTGTTTTTTGTTTCTTAATCGTCGTAAAGATTCTCAGTATTCATATTGCGTTCATCAGTTTTCGAAAACCGATATTTGTAAAAATTGGTTTGCGTTTTATTCACTTTGTAGTGAACAATATGAATAGACAAGTGATATCTGAGTTCAACCGTGCTCACCTGACCTCAATCCCATTGAGCACGGATGGGATATACTCAAAAGAAAAATTCAGTCCCGGCAGCCACTCTCAAGGACACTACTAGACCTTAGAATAGAAGCGATTGAAGAATGGGGCACCATGGACCAGAACTACATTAATACACTTATAAGAAGCATGGGACATCGCATTCAGTCTTGCATTCATGCAAGAGGTGGAAATACGGCATATTAAGTATTAGTTCCTATATCTGTACAAATTTAAAAAAAAAATATTGCTTTGTCTCCTGCTTTGTGTAATAGAATCATAGTAGCGTTGTTCCAGTCTGTTGGAATATTGGCGCTGTGAAGGCAGATATTGAAAAGTTATTTAATTTTTTCAAGTAATACATCCCCTCCAATTTTTAGTGCTTCTGATACTATTCCGTCTTCACCCGGGGTTCAATTATTTTTCATTTTCTTTAGGGCTTCTTTGATTTCTGATTTTGTTATATCGGGCATTAAATCTGATCCTTGAATGATCCTGATCCCAGTTTTTAGTGTAATTGGAGGTTCCGTATTTTTATCTTTTTTTCTTGATCTATATAACTCTGTGTAGAACTCTTCGACTATTCTTAATATTTCATCCTGTTCGTTGTTTCTTCTCCAGTTCTGTTTCTCAGTTTGTTAATTTCTATTTTCCCCTTTTGTACGCTCCTCTTCAAAACTTTCATGTTCTTATTTTGCTCTATTGCCTGTTTTGTTTTTTCTACATTGTAGTTTCTTATGTCTTTTCTTATTGCCTTTGTGATCGTCTTATTTATTTGATTTATCGCTTCTTTGCTTGTAGTGTTATCTCCTTTCATTTGTCGCCTTAGTTCTATAAGGGTTTTCGTGGGTTGACTCAGTTTTTCATCTTTTTTGCTTGTCGGACAATATTTAGTTTGAGCCTGTTGCATTGTGTTGACTATTTGTTTGTTCAATATATTGATGTCTGCTGTTGTTGTATCTTTCAATGAATTACCAATATATTTTTCGAACTCCTGAATGTTAGTTGGTTTTGTCCATTTCTTTGGTTGTTTCTTATTTATCATTTTGAGTCTTTCTTTTTCGGTTGATATCGTTATTTTAGCTCTTACTAATCTATGATCACTGCTTGTACTGAACAGGTTTAGCACATTTACGTCTTTAAATAATTCTTTTTTGTTTGTTAAGAAATAGTCGATTTCGTTCCTTGTTTTTCCATCAGGACTTTCCCATGTCCATATTCTGTGTTTTTTCTTTTTAAAGAAGCTGTTCATTTGATAGAGATTGTTTTCCAAAAGGAAAGTCAGTAGTTGTTTGCCTCTATCACCAGTAGTGCGCAAGAATGAACCATTTGCATAGAAATTTAAAGTGAGCAGTAACTGCTGCATAGGTGTAAGAGCATCATTCCTAAAATAACATATATTTTAATTGAAAATATATCTGAAACCATTTAATCGACTTACCTGTCTGTAGGGTAAGAAATTGTATCTTCAATTTGCTCCAAAATATTTTCAACGATGTTCTTTGAGAATCTAAACCGACAGAAAAAATCTTCATGGTCTAATTCTTTAAAATGATTTGTTATGTGCCTAATAATTCTTGGTCTGCCAGCTTCCTCATCACTGCTAAAAGCATTTACATCATATAAATCCATATCTGATTAATTTGGATTAATTAATAATTTACGTGTCTGTCTACACTCTGTCAATGTCAACAATACGAAATTCGAAATTAGGTTAGAATATTCCGGTCAAGCTCTAAACCACCGCTTTTACTTCGGGTTAAAAATTTTGTAGGTTTACCACAACCCGAGCTGTTGACCTTATATTGTGAAATCTTTATTTCAGGGTAACCGCGGGTTATCTCCTAAGCGCAAGGTAACTTTACTTTGTGAAACCGGCCGATAATGGCATGCTGCAAAGATTGCTTAGAAAATTTGACCACTAAAGTTTGTGTCCACAATTTAATTTTTTAGTTTATATATGTTTTTGTAGTACTTTGTTTGTTTCTAATTAAAGTTTTAAATGTGTTTTTCATTATTTAGTCGTTGTTCACAAATTTGAAAAAATATGCGTTGAAATTGTAAACATTTTTAAAATTTACTTAATACAACTTAAAAATTTTTTGGAATTTTTCTGTAATAAACATTATATAGTAAATGATTTGTTTAACCCTTTCGGTCCCAGCGTACACTACAGTGTACAACATTTTCAAGGCATCTCAACCAAAATTTTAGTTTGATTTTATGGTATAGTCCCGGTGTATATGTGAGTGTACAAACATACCATAGATTTATCATAAGCAGGTGCTGTGATCTAGCGCCAAAAAGATTAAATAAAATAAAATATTATAGAAAACATGGATGACTCCTATTGACAATGCAGTACTCTAAAATATCGTTGTTTTATTGTACTACAGATTGTACCAACCGGTTAGAAAAATTCTTTGCTACAGGTAAATGTACTTTTGTGACTTTATTTAGTGAATTTTTGACTTTGTTTTGTTATTTGAGTGAGTTAAAGACACGTGCACTGTGGTGTACACTGGGTTTCAATGGTCAAATTGAACTAGATAAGTGTAGCCTCACTTTTTGTTAATTTTTTTTTAAAATATGTTTTTTGTAGATAACACTGAGTCGAATTAATCGAGAAAAGCCGTTGACGTACGACGAACTTGTTGAATTGATAAACGACATTGAAGTTCTTAGTGATGACGGAGACGATGGATGGGAAACAGATTTTCACGAAGAAAAAAAGAGAGAAAATGCAATATAAATTGCTTATTGAAGAGCAAACAGCCAAATCGATGTCAACTGATCCAGTTTTGACAATAGCTACATTGTTAGCTGAAATCGAAAGGCGTAAAAGACCAGATTCTGGGCTATCTCTAAGTGGTGGCGTATGTGAAGATTATTATATGCAATGTACTAATGGAGAGTCTTCACCAGTTTCGTTTTCCAAAGTGGATAATATGTATTCAGAAAAGAGAGCCCATCTCCGAGTTCCAATGGAACGAGCAAGGGTTAAGAAAGGAATAGAGACGATTAACAAAGTCGCTACTTTTTCCTTATTTGATAATGAACAACTCAATGTCGATACCAGGTTTTACTTACATTCTGGTAATGATTCATGGACATATGAGAAAAAGAAATTGTCTGCTATTAAAATGCAAACCACTACCCATTATGTGGTTGAAGGCAAGAGCGCAGGTGGCTTCTTGAGCAGTATAAATCCTTTGATTCGAGATAAAGGATACGAAGCCTTTAATAATTCTAAACAAATAAGACAGGCCTGCAGTAAAAACTCATTAGTAAGAGATCTGGTGTTAGAGAAGTTTCCATCTTTGAGTGGGATTCTAGGTGACAGGGCATCGCCCAAACGTTCATCCGAGAAAAGGATATCTGATATAGTGATTCATCCACCAGCAAACGTTAAAGATTTGCAACTATTTGATGATACACAGAGTATCTTTAATGACTATGAGTTACAGACAATGTCAGATTATACTTTGAAAATGCTTTACAATTTAAGTCTTCGATGGCATTTTGGTTTTGAGCTTCTATACTATCCGAAGCCGATAAAATTATTATCGCTATCTTTAGAAATCAAGCGTAACGGAAACGCTTCCCGTGGCTAGAGGTCATTATGATGGAAAACATATAAAATCCCGTCCAGCATATGACATAATAGACGTAAAATAAATTGAAGACAAATCTCCTCGGTAGTATAGTGGTCAGTATCCCACCGCTGTCACCAATGTTACACTTCTTGAAAATTAACTTTATTCAACACCAACAATATGACAATACCCTATAACTAACTGACAACTATATAATAATTTTTTGACGTTTCAAACTTCACTATCGGGAATCGATTGAAGCCAACGAGGTGGATCAGTTCCATGGTATGGAGCTAGTCTCTCGATACGAACTACCTTGGGTTTACTTCTAGCGGAAAACTGGATGCGATAGATTAGATCATTTATTTTCTGCAGGACGGTGTATGGGCCTTCCCAGTTTCGTTGAAGTTTCGGACAAAGTCCTTTCTTACGTGTGGGATTGTATAACCATACTGGGTCACCTCTTGCGAAAGTTGTACCAGTAGCATGTATGTCGAGCCTGGCCTTGGCTTTATCACTTTGAAGCTTTAAAGTTTTACGAGCAAATTCGTAGACTTTTTCTAATTTATCTTTCCAATGGTCTATTATATCGGAAGTGGGAAAGTCCCGATGGAGTACGTATAGTTCAACAAGTGGTACTGCCGAAATCACACATTAAAAGTGTGTTGCAAGAACTTCATAGCAGTCTTTCTGGAGGACATTTTGGAGTCAAAAGAACACTGGCCAGAGTTCGAAACAGATTTTACTGGATCAATTTTATAGCCAAACACATAAAAAAGAAAGGAATAACACCAGCTTTCAGAACAAATAACAACCTAGGCAAATATATTAAAAACAATAAGAGCCAACATAAAAAACACTTACACAGTGGTGTGTACAAACTTAAATGTGGCGACTGCCCAAAAACTTACATTGGTCAAACAGGTAGAAATTTTAATAAACGAATAGCAGAACATAAAAGGGCTTTCAATAATAGAAAAACAGATTCTACATACGCACTTCACCTTCTAGATCATAATCATTCTTTTGATGACGAATTTAAAATTCTACACATTCAAAATAAAGGCCTTAAGCTATCTTTGTTAGAATCTATGGAAATTAACAAATTAAAAAACACAGATATAATTCTGAATGACCAGCTTGAGACAAACAGTTCTCCCCTCCTCAACTTATTTCATTAGAGACTATAAAGTGTTAACCCATGCCAAAAACAGATCACTTGAGAAAGGCAATCAGCCGAAACAGCTGTAGTGATAAGAAGTTAAAATAAAAATTTGTGGAAGTTTTGAAAACAAAGTTTTCAGTGTTTTATTGTTACATAAAATGAATTTCCATCAAGTAACGGTCGAATCCATCAATTATTTAAATATTACAAATTATTTTGTAAATTGATATATTTGTCAATTATTTTGTTAACTGATATATTTGGAAATGAAGCCAGAAATCTCAAAACAGGAATTGCTAGGCAGATGGTTAGCAGATGAAAATTTCTTAAATCTTTTTGAAAAAAATGTACCTGCTTTTTGTTAAGTATTTTTTAGTACTTTCAGATGCACATGCAGTACAGTGTACTTTCAGTGTGCAGTGAAAGTGGTCATATTGTGCGACAATAAAATATTTTTTATCATGGCTACATTTATTGTTGCCCCGGGGAGCGAACTAACCTTTAAACAAATTCGCGAAGAAATTTGGAACATTAGTTTATTAGCAATCGCGTGTCATAATGTTTACGATGCTATATTGTGGTGCGCGATGAGGCATTTAATAAAAAATACAGTGTTCTGCAACATATGTGTCATAAATAAAATATTGGTGAAACGTAGTGGAACAATAGACCAATATATGTGGAAATGTAAATCCTGCCTGACAACTACATATATTCGTGATGGCGCATTTTTTTCTAGAAGCCATATGGCCCTTTACCAAATTATAATTGTAATGTATGGTTTTGCTAACGACTTCCCGTAGAATGTAGTTGGCAAGGAAGCAGTAGTAGCTACCAATGGATCTACTATGACCGACTGGTGCAATTTCTGCCGGGAAGTATGCATCAGATATTTGGAGCAGCATCCTGTGGAATTAGGAGGATTCGATGAGAATGGAAAACCCATTACCGTGGAACTTGACGAATCCTATTTTTTCCACAGGAAGTATCACAGAGGTGCCTACAGAAAAGGGCAATGGGTTTTTGGAGGAGTGGAAAGAAACACCAGTGCCAACACGCAATGAATATTTATATATACATATATATATATATATATATATATATATATATATATATATATATATATATATATATATACATATATATATATATATATATATATATATATATATATATATATATATATACATCTAGCGGTTAATCTGAGCTCCGTTCTAAAACGGTATTATACTAACTCCAGTAGAATATACACCGTGTATATTATTATCTAAGTAGCGCTTTATGTAGACTCCGACCAACATGTAGGATTAAGTGGACTCCACAACAGGATAAACCATTTGTGGGATCCGTATTTACCATTTCGCGTACACTTCTAATCTCCTGAGATGTTGCCAATAATTGTATTAGTAGTAGATTTTCAAATTTTACAGATGGTACATTTTGGAACTTGAAATCATTTTTTTTTTTCGTGCGTGAACAGTTGTCGTGCTTACACGTGTATCTTAGAAGTTTAGTACAATCAATCATTTTAAAAGACAAATTTAATTATTTGAAAATTAGTTATAATTGTGGTTATAAGGGTGTTGTGAAAGCTTAGTGCATTCATATGGAAGTGGATGATGGGGGGAAACCCCCACCTCTACCGGATCCTCCAGAAAACTTAGATCTAGGAAATAATCAGATAAGTGGTTCAAATCATTTAAATTTAATTATAGATTCTCCTGCATTAAATCGGAATACTAAAGATAAAAAACATAAAAAACAAATTATATTAAAGGATAAGATAGTTGAGGCTAGTTCAAATCCAGAATCAAGTTTTTCCGTTCACAATAATAATGAAACGATCAAAAAAGTAAAAACAACATTCCTTTATCAGTCTACTGATATAGGCCCGTTTCAGATTTACATTGAAAATAATATGGATAATTATACAGGCCAATTAAACGCAATAAAAATTGGAGAAATAATTTTAACTTCACATCCGGAATTAGATAAAAAAATAAAACAAATTCAATCGATAGGAAGAAATCGAATTCAGGTTTTTTGTAAGGATTATTTGAGTGCTAATGTATTATTAAAATCTCACATTTTAGAAAATAAAAACTTGTCTGCATATATTCCTAAATTTTTAATATTTCGATTAGGAATTATTAGATTCATTGATAAAGATTTACCAGTTGAATATTTAAAAAATAAAATTAGGGCCTATGATTTTCATTGTAAATTTGAAGTGGAATTTGTTAAAAGAATGAACCGAAAAGTAAAAAACTCGGATAACGAAACAGAATTAATACCTACAAGTACTATTTTGGTTTCCTTTAAAAGTCAAACTTTACTTAAGTATATAGAGATTAACAAAGTTCTTTACGAAGTAGAAGTTTATAAACAAAGGGTTGTAATGTGTAATAATTGTTACCGCTATGGACATATTAGTAAACAATGTCGAAGTAAAATCAGATGTCTTAAATGCTCTCAGAATCATGACACAGTTACCTGCCCATCAGACGAATTTACAGTAAAGTGTTTTTCTTGCAATGGAAACCATTTTACTAATGATTTTAATGTATGCCCGGAGTACAACAGACAAGAAAAGATTAAACAAATGATGTCACAGACAAATTGTTCATTCAAGGATGCTAGTAGTAGTATTCCAAAAAAAAGTTATGCAGATATTGTATCTAAGCATTTACCTTCGAATGCTGTTGATAATAATATAATTAATTCTAATTTACAACAAAATTCCTCAAATTCAGTTAATGTCCATGTAACTTCAACATCGTCCAAGCCCGTTCCACAAATAACACACCAATCCAATACGCGATCCATTTTCCAAAGATCGAACTCCCATTCATACTCTCAAGCCCAATTAAATAACTTAACCAAAAAAAGTAAAAGATCTTATCGTTTATCTCCCGATCCTACATTTTCAGCGCATCAATCCATTATTAGTTCAGTTAATCTTCCTTTTAAGAAAGGGGGAATTTTGAGTTCAGAACAATATCAGTCCAATATTCAAAATGAAAATAAATCAGAAAATGTCATAAGAGAAACCGAAAATAATGAAATTGCAAATGTCATTTTCAGATAGTTTTATCAACCATAAATACAATAAAGAACAAAAATAAATTAGACATACAGGAAAACGAAATTACAAATATTATTAAAACTAGTTTAAATAACCTTTTTGAACATGGATCATATAACTCTATGTCAATGGAACCTTAAATCGGCAAATTCAAATAAAGAAAATTTACAATATTTGTTAAATGATTATAACATCGATATAGCTTGCTTGTCAGAAACTAGATTTACATCCAATAAATATTTTAATCTTCCAGGTTACAACATTGTGAGGGATGACCGTTTAGATCGCAATGGCGGGGGAACGGCCATCCTTATTAAATCAAATCTTTTGTATACAGAATTACCTATCTCTGTCTTACTACCTAATTGTAATCAATCATCCATTATTTTAAAATGTAATGATAAAAAAAAATATTACCATTGTATCGCTTTATGTTCCACCAAAAACTAAAATTTCGTTGCATATTTGGGATCAATTCTTTAGTTCTTTTAATCCACCTGTAATTTTTACGGGAGATTTTAATTCACATAATATTGCCTGGGGTGGGCCAAACACAGACCACTATGGCATAACGCTTATGAAAGCTCTTGACCGAAATAATCTGGTATATCTCAACGATGGATCACCTACATTCATAGGAAATTATTTGCAATCTCATTCTGCTATCGATCTGACAATTTGTTCTCCTTGTATAAAACATTTACTATATTGGGACACAATAAAAGATCTTTATGGATCTGATCATCTACCATGCATTACACAAATATATTTGGCACCCAAAGTTAATAAATTACTATCTTGTAGAAAATGGAATATTAAAAAGGCAAACTGGGATATATATTATATGGAGTTTCAAGAACAGTTCAATAAAACAGAAGTTGGGGATTACAATTCTTTTATAAGAATAACTGAAAATGCAGCAAATCTTTCTATACCTAAATTTAAATCAAATAAAAGTTCAAATAAAAACAAACAATGGTGGAATAAAAAATGTCAATTTCTAGTACAGAAACGAAGAAACAGTTTGCATAAATATATGAACAATCCCACACTAGATACCTTGTTAGAATATAAAAGAACTGATGCTATAGCAAAAAAAACCTTCAAACAAATAAAAAAAAAATAGTTGGGAAAATTATTGTAAATCTCTCAGCAGATCGGTACCTCTTAAGAATATATGGAAAAAGGTAAATAATTTTAAAAATCGAAAATATTCAAATCAAAATCAATCAGATCATGATGAATGGCTTGCTGAATTTCACAGCATTTTAACCCCTCCATATGTATCCCCTGACCCATCCTTTCTTGATTGTGTAGATATAAGAGAACATAGTATTAGTGGACATTATCTCACCAACCAGTTTTCACTTCAAGAATTAGACATGGCACTCAAAAAATCTGCCAATACAGCTCCAGGTTCTGATAATATACATTATCCTATGTTGTTTTATCTTCCTAGATCAGGAAAAATTTTTCTTCTAAATCTACTAAATGATATTTGGTTAAACAAAGTCGAAATACCGTCTCAATGGAAAAATTACATTTTAGTTCCCATACTTAAGCCAGGAAAACCAAAAAATCATGCATCATCATATAGGGCTATATCTTTAGCATCATGTGTTCTAAAAACATACGAAAGAATGATAAAATCACGACTGGAATTTTTTTTTGGAATCTAATAATCTTATTCATTAGTATTCATTCAGTACTCAATTCGGATTTCGAAAAAAAAAGTCGACATATGAAAACCTGGCCACTCTCATTACAGATATTCAATTCTCACTCTCCAATGACCAGTCAACATCAGCTTTATTTTTAGACATAAAAGGGGCATACGACAACGTGAAATTAGACATATTAGATAAAAAAATGTGTCAGATGGGAATTCCCCAAAGTCTATCTAAACACCTATATACTCTATACAGTAATAGAAATTTATTTTTCAGAGAAAACCACTTATTCTCTGAATGCAGACAAACATCTATGGGTTTGCCACAAGGTGGTATATTAAGTCCTATACTTTATATTATTTACTCAACTGATTTAGTTGTTGACATCCCACATAATATATCAGTTTTGCAATATGCTGATGATATTGTTATTTACACTCGTCACAAATCCATCGAGATAGGTCATAATCAACTCAATTATGCAATAAGAAATTTAGATAATTGGATTTTCAATAACGGCTTATCATTTTCCGAAGAAAAATCAGTATTAGTTACTTTTACGAGAAAAAGATTTCGGTGTCCTCACCAAATAAAATTATCAAAATATTTGTTTCCTTACAAATCTTCCACTAAATTTTTAGGAGTAATTTTAGATTGTAAATTAAATTGGAAAGAACAGATAAATTATATAATCAAAAGAACAGAAAATAGTGTTAATTTATTAAAAACTTTCGGTCATTCCTCCTGGGGAGGGGATCCAAAAATAATGTTACTATTTTATAGAACACTCGTTAGATCTATTTTAGATTACGGATCTTTATTTTACCATTCAGCTGCAGAAACAAATCTTAAAAAAATAGATAAAATAAAAAACAAATGTCTTCGACTCAGTATTGGATACTTGGGAAGTACGCCTGTAGACGTTATGGAAACAGAAACATGCGAACCGCCATTAAATCTTCGGAGAAGATTTCTATCTGACAAATTCGTGTTAAAGTTAAGAAGTCAGAAATCCAAGTTATTGGTTAAAATATCTAGTTTAGCTGGTTTGGTCTTAACATCTAAATATTGGGATAAGAAAAAAATACCATTATTAGTTGAAAGTTTTATTACCAATGTACAAAGATATGAAGAACTTTATAAATCCAATGGAATCCCTTTATGGAATTATTCTTATGAAATGTTTCTTTCTCCAGTTAAGACCCATATTAACGCTCGCTATTTGTGTCAAAACAATATTATTATACAAAAAGAATATTATCGGGATTGTATAGTAAAATGGAAAGAGTATGAAAAAGTTTATACTGATGGATCTAAATCGGAACATGGAGTTGGCTGTGCAGTTTATTATCCTTCCAAAAATATTAAGTTAATATACAAACTATCAGATATGATGTCAATTTTTAGTGCTGAGCTTATTGCCATAAAATTAGCAATTAATCTGTGTTTAGAACAAGAAGAAGATAAATTTGTCATATTTACAGACTCTAAAAGTTCGGTAGAAAAACTTAATAATCTGTGTTTGAATCCTAATTTAAATTACATTCTTCTTGATATTTTGGAATTGTATCAAAATGTATTAAGTAGAGGAAAACAAATTTATATATCATGGATAAAAGCCCATTCAGGTATAGAAGAAAATGAAGAAGTGGACTATTTTGCAAAATATGGTGCAAAAAATGGAAGAATACTTAGATTAAAAATACCAGAGTCTGATTTTATTCCAATTTTTCGAAAGGAACTTAAGGAACAGTGGCAGATAAAATATAAATGTGGAGACAAAGGACAGTATTTTAAGAATATACAACCAAAAATAAGGGACAAACCATGGTTTGAGAATACACGTAATCGATCAATTATTCGGATAATAAGTCGAATGCGCTGCAATCATGCACTATTTCCAGCTTATAAACATAAAATAGGTTTGTTAGATAATAATAAATGTCTATGTGATGAAATTGCCGATTTACAACATATTCTTTTAGAATGCCCGTTAAAAAAATTAGAAATTGATCAGTTCTATCAAAATTTAATATCGTACAAAATGAAATTTCCAATAAATGTTTCAAATCTATTGACATTAGAGGATAATAGTATCTACAACATCATATATCAGTATGTAAAATCTACTAATATTACTTTGTAAGCAGTATTGCGACATATGAATAAATTTGTAAGCCTAAAACGAAAAAAAAAACAAACAAAAAAATAAAATAAGAAAAAAACAAAAAAAATAAAACAAAAAAAAAACAATATATACAAAAACAAAAAAAAAAATCAAACCGATAAATGAATAATATTAAACAATAAAAAAAAATACTAATAAAAAGAAATTAAAAATAAAAATAAAAGAATAGTTACAACGTTACAACTGATATCAAAAAAAAAACATTAAAAATGAAAATAAGTAACCAAAATATTTAGGCATTTACTAACACACTAAAAATATGGTATCCCAATTTAACATGTATAAAATATTAATATGTATATAATGTAAACAATGGAAATGGATGATAAAACTATGAGAAAACTTGACTGGCCTTTTGGCTTTGCCAGTGCCATTAACTTAGGAAAAAAAAAAAAAAAAAGGAACTTGAAATTTATTTAAATATCCATCAATTTAGTCATGGAGGAATTTCAGGATTATTTGGCTAATGTAGTTAAATATAAATTGTTAACCGACACATAACTTTATTTTACTTTTTAGTTTTAATAAACAAGGCGGTAATTTATATTACTTGTTTTATATATTTTTAAACATAAGAAAGTGTCTATTATAAACGTGGAAAAGTTAAGTTTCCATTTTTATTAATTAGTATTTTTTATTAAAAGGCATTGTCACTAAAACATTTAGTTCATAAATGTACGTAGATCGGATAGAGTAATCGTGTAACAGATGAAAGTAGAAGCCCCTTCGGTAGGATTATAATGCTTGTTACCCTATTAATATAATTAAAGAAAACTCAAACAACAGGGAGATCTTTGTAATTTTTGGATTACTGCCGTTTATGACATGCAATGTTTGTTTTATAGCGTAGTTGAATTTAAACTACAATAATTTATGAATCAATCTTTAATAACATACTTTTTTACTGTCTAATTTCAATAGATATGTCGATTTTGATTTAAAATATTTAATGCGTTAAAGTCGCGTAGAGATTTTCACTAAACATTTAATTTTAAAGCTATTATTATAATAGTCCAAAAAAAGTATAAAAGTCTAGGGAATTCAATATCCCACTATGGATTTGTTTTATAGCTTATGGTAAAGCGTTCGACAGAGTCAACTGGATACACTTATGACTGATACTAAAAGAATTAGGTGTACAACAACACCTAATTTTGCTTATAACTGAACTTTACGAACACACTACTGGACCATTTAAACTAACATTAAAAGAAGATTGAAAATCAAACTAAATATAAGTATCTGGGAAAAATTTCTCAAACGATATTAATATTAAAAGAGACTTTAAAGAGCATCTGACAAAGCATGCTAAACCTTAAGTCGACTAAACCACACAAAATGGTTATTTGAGAAAAATTATAGCTCGTTCCAGAAAGAATTGTAAATATAATAACATTAATGTAGATTAAGAAGAAACGCTGAAGAAAAAAACAGTAGCGGTTAGCCTAAGTAAAGAAAGGCAAAAAGAAGATGTAGTTTGATGTTTTGAAAAAATCTGATCCGAAAACTATATGAAAAACATTTCATAGTATAGACATCGAGCGCGGCGGTGCCTCTGCCGTCTGGCGGCCTATATCGGAAACTTTTACTACCATTTGACTATTTGTGTACAATTTTGTGTATGGTTAAGTGGCACACCACAAAAAGTGTTTTTATTTTCTCTTTTGTTCAGTAATTAAAATGTATGCTATACTTCTAGATGTTCCAATACAATAAAGGATAATAAACATAAAGCACAGGGTACAAAATTTTATTATTAAATTATTTTATTATTTAAAATATATGCTATACTTCTAGATGTTCCAATACAATAAAGGATAATAAACATAAAGCACAGGGTAAAAAATTTTATTATTTTCTATGCGCTAGTTATTATAAACACATAAGCTATACTACAATTAAAAACTATGACCACTATGAAAAAAATACGGTAGACTATGACTACATTTGTGCTTTAGCACTATAGTAAGAACAAGATAAAAATCTAAATTCCTTCATAATTATATTAACGAGAAGTTAATAAAACTTTTGTTCGTTATCAGTAAGAGAAAGCGCATTTCAGAATATACCTATTATGAAAAATGTTGTTGATATTACAATATCAGATGACAGGAATACAAAAATAAAAAGCAACTTACCTTTTCAAAACAACAATCAATCACTTCATTTTATCACGAAAAATTTAAAAATTGCAATGTAACTGAACCTATTTTGCGAGCTATAGTTACATTGATACTTATGTGGCAATTAGCTGTAAAGTCATTAGTCTTTTCCGTCGTATCATATTTTCCTAATATTTTTTGTAGGCAAGCGGTTTAGTTTGTGTAATATAATATCCCCAATTCGTCTCATAATATTTAGTTTTCAAAACAGCTGTTAATAATTCGTTCACATTTTTTAGAGCTCTTTGCAGTACATTTGAAAATAAGTCGACAGTAAGATACTTTACTTGTAGATTACTCCTTGTTAAATTAGTTTATTAGGTAAGCCTAGTTCTGCCATGGTATTTCATAGTTTTATTCTTATGATTATATCAGTGTTTGTTTAAAATCTATAAATAACTAGTTTAATGTTTTTTTTGTATTCCCAACATTTCTCATTAACTGCCTAATAGTGAATAATTGATCAACGATTTATTAGTTTTTCTTATTCCATACTAATAGTCTCCTGTTTGATAGTTCACCTATTCACTCAATCGTTCCAGGTGTATTAGAAAAAATACTGTATATCCTAATAATTAATAGATATATAGCTTATATATAGCTTATATCGCTATAGTTTGTGCAGTACATTTTATTATCCCTTTTGTGTATGGTATGCTTTTCAGCAAGTTGGTACTCGCTCTTACTTCTAAATTGACAGATCAGCTGTTTAACTGCCTGTACTGAACTTTCTTCTTCATTTTGTAAATATATATAAAAATTAATAAAACTCTGACATACCGTTAATTAAAATGTTGGATACCCTATACTATTCAATTATAGTCATCCACCTAGAGCCCGCGTGCTTCTTGATATCATCTGCCCATCTCATTTGGGGCCTTCCTCTGCTTCGTTTATATTCCCACGGTCTCCAACTTATAAGAATTTTGTTTCATCGGTCTTCTTTTTGTCTTATATTGTGACCGGCAAATCTCCATTTCAATTTTGCAACTTCTTGTCTAACATCCCTCACTTTTGTTTTCTCTCTTATCCACTCGTTTCCCTTTTTATCCATTAGTCTTATGTGCAATATTTGTCTTTCCATTGCTATTTGGGTTTTTATGGTTATGTCCATGTTTACTTTTATAAATGTCCACGTTTGGGAACCATAAGTTAGAACAGGGAGTACGCATTGATTGTATACTTTGGTCTTAAGATACTGTGGATATCTTTTGTTTTTAAGAATGTAGCTTAGTTTGCCAAATGCCGCCCATGCCAGTCTAACTCGTCTTTTTATCTCTGCTGTTTGGTTTTCTTTGTTACGTTTTATAGTTTGACCCAGATATATATAATCCTGAACTTGTTCTACTTCATCTTGTCCGATCCTCATTGTGATGTTTTCATCTGTATTTGTTATAATTTTGGTCTGGCTGTAATTCATATTGAGGCCTATCTTTCCAGCTTCTACGTCCAGTTCTTTCATCATTTCAAATAATTATTCTCATTTATCTGTTATCAATGCGATGTCATCAGCGTATATTAGATGGTTCAAGCGTTGTCCACCAATTTTTATACCTTTTTCATCCCATTCTGATCTTTTAAAAATATCTTCCAGAGCCTGATTGAAAAGTTTCGGTGATATTGTGTCACCCTGTCTCACGCCTCTATTTATTTGTATTGATTTTGTTTATTCATATACTTTAATTGTTGTTTTGGCTTCCTTATATATATTGGCTATTAGTTCCGTATATCTGTGGT
The DNA here is from genome assembly GCF_040954645.1 of Diabrotica undecimpunctata. NCBI lineage: Eukaryota > Metazoa > Arthropoda > Insecta > Coleoptera > Chrysomelidae > Diabrotica > Diabrotica undecimpunctata. The sequence goes on along the minus strand of NC_092806.1, from coordinate 94,704,852 downwards.
CAATTCATTTTCTTATTCATTTTTCATTATTCATTTGCTCGTTCTATAAGTATTTTCATACTTAGTAAATGGTCACTTGTGCTGAATCCCTTTCTAAAACCAGCTTGTTCTTTTGACTGGTATCCATCGAATTTTGTCGTCAATCTATTGGTTAAAATTTTTGTTAGGAGTTTATACATTACATTGAGGAGTGTTATAGGACGGTAGTTTTTTATATCTGCTTTATCCCCTTTCTTGTGTAGGATAATGGTTACGGATTCCTTCCAGTTATTTGGGATTCTTTTTTCTTTTAATATCTTGTTAAAAACGGAATGTAGATTGTTAATTACCACTTTTCCACCATATTTCAGCATATCTGCAGTTATTCCATCTTTTACAGGCGATTTGTTGTTTTTCATTTCTTTCAATGCCTTCTTTATTTCTGATTTGCTTATTTCTGGCTGTAGCTCTGAGTTGACATTTTTTACTTTAGCCTTAAGTTGGTTTTTAATTGTTTCTGGTGGTTCCTTTTTTGTTTTATATAGTTCTGAGTAGAAATGGTGGATAATATTTATAATGTCATCTTTAACGTTTGTTTCTAGTCCGTTTTCATCTTTTTTTTTTTTGTTTATTTCACACTTACCTAATTTCGGTCTTAAGCATTTCATATTTTTGTTGTTTTGTATTACTTTTTCTATTTTTATTTCTTGTTCTTTTCTCTTATTTTTTCTTATTATTCTGCTTATTGTTTTATTAATTTCTACATATTCTATAGCTTCCTTCTTTTATCCATAAGCTTCTTTGTTTCTGTTGATATATAATTGTTCTTTTTTAGATCCTTTTTTGCTATTTCTTTTCCTGATGTAATCATCGTTGCTGTAAGTAAGTTGTCTATTTCATCTATATCTTTGTCATCACTGTCTAATTTTTAAGTAAGTTGTTCTTTTTATAGGTCTTTGTATATCTCTTTATATTGCCCTAGTTTGTTTCTATCTACTAGATCCTAGTTTTTAATTATTTTTCTTTTCATTTCATAGTTACCGTCAACACTAATTTTTGCTCTGACCATCCAGTGATCGCTACCTGTTGTGAATCTGTTAAGAACTGTTACATCTTTAATGATATATCGTTCCGTGGACAGTATGTAGTCGATCTCATTTTTTGTGAATCCATTAGGGCTGACCCATGTCTACTTTCGTTGGGGCTTCTTTTTGTAAAAGGAGTTCATTGCGTATAGATGCTTTTCTTCTAGGTAGTTCATCAAAGTAGCACCTCTATCATTTCTCTGACCATAGCCGAAATCTCCTATTTTAGTTTCTTCATTGTTTAGTTTTCTACCCAGTTTGGCATTGAAATCTCCAATTACTAGTAAAAGACGATTTTTATGTTCTTCCATAGTCTTTGATATATCTTCATAAAATAGTTTGATATCTTCGTCATCATAAGCTGTCGTGGGGGAATATACCTAGATAATTTTAATTAATGTTCTTCTTATTTTAAGTATGACATAGGCTGTATTCGGGTTTCTTCTTTTCGTCGAGTTTCTGATAGGCCTATTATATCTCATTTTATGTTTGTTAATTCTTCTTCCAGTTCATGTACTTATTCATCCGTAGACATCGATCTAATATTGTATGTCCCTATTGACAGGTTGACGGATTTTTTTTATTTATGTTGTGTTCGTCTTAGTGGGTTGTTGTTTATATCTATCAAAAGCGAATTATTGCGTCTCCCAGATACAGCGAGGCAGACCTTTGAGGTGTGGGATAATATTATGGGTTATTTCTGGTTTCGTCATAATTTACACTGAAATTACTAACAAGAGAGTGCTCTTACTTCCACATGTTCAAATTGATATATAGTACCAACAGATGCTAGTTATATACCATCAGTACCTACTAATAAAATGGAAACTATCAAATTAATGTCAATTTCATTGAATAATCAAAACAATCGAAAATGTAAAATATACCAAAACAACACAATAAAAGTAAAAGTAAAAGAAGAACTAACCGACCCTATTGAAACTGGTAATGGGATAAGACAGGGAGATTTCCTGAGTCCTCTATTGTTCAACCGGATTATGGATGAAATAATAAAAAAGTAAGAAATAAAAGAGGATACCAAATGGGAGAAAAACAAATTAAAATAATCTGCTATGCAGACGACGCAATACTATTATTTCAAAGTAAAGATTATTTACAACGTATGCTACACCAATTTCATATAACCGCCAGAAAATTTAACATGTTAATTTCCTCAAAAGAGACAAAATGCATGGTTACAACAGCAAGTTTACTAATATGTTAATTGGAGCTGGAAGGTCAGATAATAGAACAAGTGATGAAGTTTAAATATCTAGGTATCACATTATCTAGCTACGGAAAGCTCGAAACTTAAGTAGAAGATCCACTGAATAGAGCAAACAGAGCCGCAGGCTGCCTAAATGAAACAATATGAAGAAATAAAAATATCGGGAAAGAAACCAAAGGCAGAATTTACAAAATTTACAATAATGACATACGCAGCAGAAACAAGACCTGACACAGAAGGACAAAAAGGATGTTAGAAACAACAGAGATAAAAACACTTATAAAAATTGATGGTAAGACACTATGGGACAGAGCTAGAAGTACAGATATACGATGTAGATGCAAGGTGAAGAACATCAATAACTGGTTAAGAAATAGAAGAGTAGAATGGAACGATCATATGAGCCGAATGACAACAAATAGAGTAGTAGACACGCCAAGAGACGGTTACCCAATAGGAAGACGATCAGTAGGAAGACCACGAAAACCATGGAACGGCAACTTACTGGAGGCACATTGAAAAACAGACAGAGTCATGTCTATATAAAAAAAAGAAGAAGAAGAAGAAAAAGATACACAGGATAAACATTAAAATAGCTGCAAGGAAGAGAAAATGAATCAGTCATATTAATGTAGAATAGCAGAGGACAGAGTGTTTAGAGAAAATAATGAATCAGTCATATTAATTTAGAATAGCAGAGGACAAAGTATTTGTCATAGCCTTGGACAAGTGCCCAATTAAAAAAAGACCACAGGTCGTTCAAAAAAGACGGAACTCTAGAAAGAAAATAGAATAGATTTAAAAAAAAAAATAAAAGCATAAACGTGTCTTTTCCTACTCTTTTAATATTGAAAATACGCAAATAGAACCTTGAATTAAAATGTAACCTTTGATATCTGTGATAAACCCATCACCTGAACAATGGCGCCGATGTATGAAGTTGAAATTTTTTACACCTATTTTAACTGTTTTTATTTTTTTATTATCTATATATGAGTTGCGAACGATATCACAAACTTATTTATTTTCCACAAACAGGCTCTTTAATACCTTAAATTATTACTATACAAATCTGATTCGAAATATCGTCAAAAAGTAATACACGGCATGTAAAATTTAAATTTTCAATAAAAAGTAAAATATTAGGCATTACTTATGGGGTTCAAAGAACGAGCCTTTACGAAAATTTAAGTACTAAGAAAACCACCACAATCGTGTATACCCAGGGTAATGATTAAATAATTAATCGGCTAATTCTTCATTCACCCCTTTAATATGATTTTGTCAAATTGGTCCTTTTTAGGACCAACTATTCTAATAACATATGTTTATAACTGTTAAGGGTATATCTAGAGATCAAGAAACTTTACTTTACTTAAACTTATCAGACATATGCGCTAAACACGAATCTGACTTATTTCTAGTGCAGGAAACACATGTAGGGCCTAACGTAGGGTATTTGGAATAAAGCTTATCGCTTAAAACCACATTATGGATATAGACATGCTATCTCTGTCGGAAAAAAAGCAAAGAATAACTCAAAGTAAGAAAGGACAAAACCAGTCAGCTTTCAGAGAAACTTTCAACGATGTTGAGCTTGGATCCACCATCTACATATTTAATGAAAAATAATACAACTACCGACATTGAGGATCTGAGCACAAAGCTTATTACGAAATCTGGACCAAAAACACCACAATGGCTTATCCGGATGATGAACAACTGTATTCAAATTATGGAAACACCCAAAATCTAGAGACAAGCCAAAGTTGTTACCTTGCTTAAACCTGGCAAAAACTCCAACGACCACAAAAACTATCGGCCAATATCTTTATTTTGTCAGCTATTTAAAATAATTTTGCACAAGATCGTTAATATGATTTCACCGATATTTGAAGAAAAGCTCAAATTAAAAGACAAAAGTGGCTATAGATAGGGAAGATCAGGTACATTACAAATGCTAAATCTTACCCAACACATCAAAGACGGGTACGAAAAATATCGGGTATCAGGGGTGGTATTTTTCAATCCAAATGCCGCTTACGACACCTTAAATTACAAAATATTTCTCGAAAAACTATATGATATCCCCTTAGATAACAAACTCACTTATATTATTTGCGTATGCCTACACAAGAGAATATTTTTTGTATCACTCAATGTTGAGAATAGCAGATGAAGAACGGTCTCGCTTGGGGTAGCATAAAGGCACCTACACTGTATAACATTTACACAAACAAACGATCCATACCGGTAGATGCTAGGACTTCTATTATATAGACGAGACACCTATTATTGCACAATAAAAATAAACTATGAATCAATTTTCAGCCAAAACCCCTGAAAAACTCGTGGGTGCTCCTTCAATTTTCTCGACATAGACGTTTTCACAAAACTGAACATCCAATCTTGTCATAAAATCATTGAACTGTAGACTTCCTATAAATTCCTTGATAATAGTTTGTATCACACCGGGTCAGTCACAGATTATTGTTTAAAACTAAAAGGTAAATTGAGGACCAGAAATATTCTTCGCAAGCTTGTCAGCTAAAAATGAGGCGCACGTCCTTCCGCCCTTAAAACATAGACGCTTGTACTATATGCTTCTGCTGCCGAATATACTATATTCTTATACTATAATATTTTGAGATAACCTTCTATCGAGATATCATATGTAGTACACAAATAAGACCAGAACTAAAATATTAAAAAAGCTTTATACAATTTATCGCAGAAGATTGGATAAAATAAAAGTAGTTTTTATTATTCAGATGCTTACATAAAATGTACAAAGACATACTCAAGTAAACAAAATATATTACGAAATTTCTGTAATTAAAAAAAACATCAAATTCGGCATTGAACTAATAAAATTATATTAAATAAAAAAACAACATCTTTAAAAATACAGAAAAAATAAAATTTTCGATGCAAGCGAACATTCCATTCAATAATAAGCCCAAATCCTTTTGTATCTACATACCTGTTTTTTAAAGAACCAGTTACATTTTAGTACTTAGTTATACCAGGTAATATGATATCCTCTGTTACACAGTGTAATGCGTATGACATTCCACTGTCTACAAACAGTAGATAAAAATAAGGAGCCCATATAAACCGTTCAGGGTATATGTTGAAAATATACGGTATAATCGCACAGTTGCCAAACTCTCAGAGCTTACTTAAACCGATAAACGTATGGTTCAAATATACAATGAAGAAGATCTGAACGACCCCTATAATATATACACGTGAACTAAGCGATATACATTTATGATACAGGGATATTTACGGGCTCCAAAAAATTTTTATAAATTATTAAACTCTACATGTTGATGAATCGACTGAACCAATATTACGGAATTGTCAAGTGAGCTCCGTATATCGGTATCCACTTGACCACGGAGCTCAATTGAACCTGAATTTTAACATGGGCGGAGTTCACTTAATGCCGTAGATATATATATATATATATATATATATATATATATATATATATATATATATATATATATATATATATATATATATATATATATATATATATATATATATATATTTATATATATATATATATATTCTTATTTTATCTTAAAATTCATAAGTGTTTTGTTTACCATTTACAATCGCTGCGAAATGAAATTACATTAGATTCCAGGAGAGAGTTTTTGTTTATGTCGGAGAAATGATGATAGAGGTGTGAAAGACGGAATTCATTCTTAGCCTAGACTTTGGCCAGTCTTAATCTGCCATCTTGCCAGTTAGGTGATGCTGGGTTTGCCCCAGTACTAACGATACCGCTAAGATACTTGGGTACACCGTTGCCTGATATGTTTGTACAAGATAGCGAATTGTGTTCATTAATTCCATTAATTCGTAGTTTGGTCATAACCAGTCATCGATTGCAGTTTATCCACTTTATTAAAAGGAGTCGAATATATTGCAGACAAAAGGGTATTGTACAGAAACAAACCCAAAATCACCGTAAGTTTTTTTTACTTCTGGTATTTCTGCCAAAGAAAATTACAAAAAATTGCAATAGTTGAAATTTTCATAATGTGCTGTTTTTTAAAATGCTCAGTAGTCATTAAAGTGCTTGAGGCAGATATACCATTGTAACAAGGATATTTTTTTAATTGTTATGCTTTTTGTATGATAACTAATGTGGAAATAAAAGCATACAATCAATGGAAAGATAATAATGAACATGACCAAGACAGATTTTAATTTATCTCTTATCAAATAGCCTTTTTTATTGAGATCATCTTAACACAAAAATGTTTACTAATTTTACCAGGTCATTGAGAGAAGTTATTATTTAACATTAAATACAGATGTAAAAAGGTATGAATTTGTAATGGACATTACTTTTTGTTAAATTTATGTTTCAGCTCGTAATAAATGCAGCTGGTTGAGAACGAATTTGTATTGCTTAATTTCTCTCGCAATCTTTCTTTCTTTCTTATTTTTGTATCTTTCTTAAATCAATCCTCTTGCACGTAAAATATCGAGTTTTCCTTGTTTCTCGAAAACGATAAGATGACACTCTTTATTTTTTTTTTCACTACGTACAAAATTCTGTGGACTTCCCTCTCAGTTGGTACGTTTCAATTTTTTTTATCTCAATATCCCAAAGCTCGTTGTTGAACCCTTTAAAACACCTGACAGCTGTTTACAATGTGAGTGTACTTTAATCTGAAATTCTTTATTTTACTTTCCAAGACTAAACTTCCCCCTTATGTCAATATTCATGTTACCCAAAATTATACTAAACTTCTGGGCATTCTCACTATCCACCCAGGGCTATAGTACATTGTAATATGAAATCATCAAAACTTAGATACACCTAGAAGTAGAATCTATTGGAAGGAAAAACGATCAGATAAATTATAAAAACAAAAAACCAAATTGGCGGTTAACAAAGATAGAAAACCAAAAAAAAAAAGACTGAGGTAACAACAAAATTTGACATAGTGGTGTAGAGCCAAAGAAGGTACTAAAATAGAAAAAATAATTACTTAAGAAAGTAAAGCTGTAGACCAAACAAAATTTTAAAATGTGAGTTAATATCCAGGGATACAAAATCATGGTTTACAAAACGATTGTGCAACCTTCAGTTATGTATAACAGCGAAGCTTGGATGTTAAGTCAGAAAAATATACAGAAATTGGAACGATGGAAAAGAAATATAATACGCAAGATATACGGCGAAACAAAGCACACTGACGGCATATGAAAAATAAGATCAAATAAGGAAGTAAGGAAACTCTGCAATTAAACAAGCATAACATAAAAAGTAAAAGCACAAAGAGCACGTTGTACGGAACATGACAATATGGAACATGGATGTCCACAAACAGGTTTGCAAAAAAAAAGTATTATAATGTATATAAAAGTATAAGTAGGGGGAGCGGACGGAAAACAAAAATGAGTGAAAATATATATATTATATATTTATATATATATATATATATATATTATATATATATACATATATATATACATATATATATATATATATATATATATATATATATATATATATATATATATATATATATATATATATATGTATATATATATATATATATTTTATATATATTTTATTATGAGGTTGCAGTCATTAATAGGGCAGGAAAGGAAAGGAATATATTTATATATATATATATATATATATATATATATATATAAATATATAATATATATATATATATATATATATATATATATATATATATATATATATATATATATATATATTGACTTTTTCGTTTTTAATTTCCTTTGTACTTACGTTTGCATTTTTGTTTTTAAACTATTGTAAAAGCTGTCAAAATGTTAATAAATAAATTCTTTTTTATGGTCATTTTGCCCACATCATGTTACAAAACAAAGGAGACAAACTCAAACCTAAATTTTAGCAGATAAATAAATTAACAAATATATTTATAACAACATATATTACAACTATAATAACTAATAAACTAAGACTGCCATAAAATATCTACAGACCCTACGTTCATTTATGCAACAGTATATAAATACAACGATCTACTCCTTCTGGCTTTTGTTTACTACAATATGTATTAAAATCAGCTATTAAATTCCTTGGAAATCTTAAATGTCCTTTAAAAAAAGAATATTCAAAGATGGTCTTCACATAAAACTGTTCCCAAAACACATAATATTTTATAATTCGACCGTGTAACTAAATATAGCAGATATCAATATAAATAAAAAATATAATAGAGTATTTTACTAGCGAATTGTAAAATGTACTCAAAAACTTAAGATAGCAATATCAACATTTAATATTTAGTAAATTTAAGATTTGTCGTTTACATACATAGTACTGACGACTAATATGAGTGCCACTGAAGTAAAAGAATCACCGCATCGTTAATGAGCTTAAAACCGAATAAGAGGAGAGAAATAAATTATCTACAAGTTTTTGATATACATGGTTTTTTGGAAGTTATTTTATTTGAAACAACTTAAAAAGAGTTTATGTGTTTTCTTGGTTGCCTTTATAGGTACACTTCCCGTCATAAAAAACTGGTACACTTTTTTTCCCAGGAACACAGGTGTAAACCTGTGTTCAGACTGGACACAATGGTCAGTGAATCAATTCGTTGTTGCCATCTCAGATAACGAAAGTGCTCAAAATCTAAATATATAAAAAATAATAAAAATGTACAAAGTTTTTAAATAGGTATTATTTTTATTATTAACACCAAAAAACTGTACCTATCTAATAAATTTAATAACCAGAGATAGGGTTGAGCAGCAAAATACAACACGAGTTGTATTTTGTGTCAATAAGTTTAGGAACAGGCAAACTATCAAAAATTAAATTATTATTTATTATAAGAACAATAAATGTGAAAAACTAACATTATACTTTATTCTACGTATTATAAACTATAAAATATCCGGGACGAAAAAACGCATTTCAAAACGTGACAGTTACAATTTTATTATAATAATTTAAAGTTATGTCTAGATTGATTATCTATCATTATTTTTAAATTTAAATATTTTCATAAATTATAACAAAACACAAATCAATTTGTGGGTACTTAATTGAGATTATGGAAAATTACAAAAGTAATAGGAGAATTTTTTAGGATGCATGTTTAAATAAATGTGACTGACTGATATAGAATGTTCGATAACGTTTTAGTTTTTAGTATACTCAATACTGGCGGTCTGTCGCACAGCCCTACTTTTAGCTGGTTTCATATAATATTTTCGTTGAACTGGCAACAGTGCCCTAGAAATTAGAATAATAAATGTGACAAGACCAACGTACACAACTTAAAAAACACGGTTTTTGGTTATAAGAGTTGTACCAGTTTTTTATGTCGCGAAGGATACATGTAACTATATTTTATTTATTTATTACGTTTTTTTTTATATCGAAGGAGAACTCTTGTATGTAACCGCCTATCTTAAAAAGGAAAAGCACGCAAAAAGAGTAAAAGTAGTGCAAGTCGTTTGTCAATTGTTTCATAATATAGAAGTATTGCAATTTCAAATGAAATCAGCGGTAAAATCATTATCAAGATTTTAAGTTCTGCAATAAACAAGAAAAATAAAATATGTCTAGCTAAAGTTTCTTACATTCACCCGAAAAACAACGTTGCAACCAGGAATAACGAACAAACAATAAATAAAATTTTAAATCAAAAACTAGATAAGAATGCCCTGAAATTAGTATTTCTAACCACTAGGAAAAAAACTTAGTACCCTGGTCAATTACATGTATAGGTAAAATATCAACAAAAATAGCCAAATACATAAAAAAAGAAATTATACCAGCTTTCAGAACAAATAAAAACTTACGCAAATATATTAAAAATAACAAGAGCTAGAACAAAAAGCTCAAAAGTGTGCGTTCATAACGAGGCGCCGACCCTCGATCGGACCATAGGATGGTATTATATTAGCATCGCCACGTAAAATAAATGCATTATTTTAAATACGAGCGTTCACTGTCAGTGCTATGCTCTAGGCGAGGATACCATGCGATGATCTCCTTAATACACGCACCCTTACACAGTGGTGCATAGAAACTTAACTGTGGCAGACAAAAACTTACATGGGTCAAACTGGTAGAACTTTAAACAAACGTATAATAGAACAAAAAAGGGGTTTCAATAATAGAAAAATGGATTTTACGTACGCACTTCATCTTTTCGATCATAATCATTCTTTTAATGATGAATCTCAATTCTTTACATCCAAAATAAAGGACTTAATCAATCTTTATTAGAATTTATGGAAATTAACAAATTAAGAAATACAGACATAATTCTGAAGGACTAACTTTAGACGAACAGTTTTCTCCTCCTCAACCTATTCAGTTATAAACTATAAAGTGATAAAGTGTAAATACGTACCAAAAATAGCTCACTCAAGAAAGATACTTTGCCAAAACCGCTGTAGTAATAATATATTATAATAACTTTTGTGGAAGTTTGGAATACAAAGTTTTTAGTTTTATTGTTATATAAAATGAATTTCCATCAAGTAATGGTCGAATCCATCACTAATATATATATATATATATATATATATATATATATATATATATATATATATATCTTCTTTTTCTTCTTAGTCTAGCCATTCACGTCCACATCTGAATATAAGCCTCTTCAAGTCTTCCTTTCCATTGTTTTTTATTGTACGCTAATTGTAGCCAATTTTTCTCGGCAGTCCTTTTCAGATCATCTGTCCATCTCATAGGAGGTCTGCCTCTGGGTCTTTTGTATTGGTATGGTCTCCAGGTTAAAATGTCCAGCGTATTCCCATTTCAACTTTAATGATTTTTGCACCACATCGGTGACTTTGGTTTTCTGTCTTATCCACGTGTTTGTTTTCTTGTCCTTAAGTGATATACCTAGCATTGTTCTTTCCATCGCGTGTTGAGTGACTCTAAGTATATTCATATTCTTTTTTGTGATTGTCCATGTTTGTGCCGCATAAGTTAATATCGGAATAATGCATGCATCAAAAACTTTAGATCTAAGATGTAATTGAATTTGTTGATTTCTGAGTATATAGTTCAGTTTACGGAATGCTGCCCGAGCTAACTTTCTTCTTCTTTTTATTTCTTCAGTTTGTATTTCCCTATTTAGTATTATTTTTTGTCCTAAGTATATATATTCTTCAACTTTTTCTATAACTTTATCGTTTATTATTGTCACGGTATCTTCGGAGTGCATGACTTTTGTTTTGTTTAAATTCATTATCAGTCCTATTTTAGAAGATTCGGTATATATATATATATATATATATATATATATATATATATATATATATATATATACAACATTTTTATTTTACGATGACGATAGTTTTCCGACAAACAAAACATGGCGAAATACTGCGTGAGACATAGAAACTTCAAATTATATTTCGTAACTTCCAACAGTTGGCTTTGTGATTTGTTTATTGCTATTGCAAAAGCCAAAAACACAGGAAATTGTAAATGTTTAAAATCAAACGGTACATTCGTTGAAATCATTTGTATACGCGTGATCTAGACATTCTTTCCTTTGTATTTTCGCTTTATGATCGTTGCCTTAATAATATTGTAACCTCGGAAACCTTTTTTAAATGATACTAAAAAGGTCACAAATGGAGAAACTGCGAACGGCAGTTAGATGGTTGGTGAAGAGCGAGTCGAGGGTTCGAAATTAGCTTTAGGAACCGGGAATGGATCCAACAGAAGAAATAATAAAGATAAGATAGATTAGAAAAGATAGAGAAATAGATAACAAGAGAGATAGGTAAAATTTCCAAAGATAAGATAAGATAAGAAAAAGGGCGCCACTTTTTGGGGTTACAAGGGAAACATTCAGAAACCTTAGAAACTAAAAGAGATCAGGAGAGATAATTAGGTTCTGGGACCACATAGAAGTAAAGATATAAACAGTTAATTATTAAATAAAAGTGGTCAACACACTACATAAACAAATAATAAATAATATGTTCGGTGAAATTCGTCCACCTACTTACTTACAAACATATACAGCCTGATATTTCTCCTGGTCGAAGATATCGTGATAGTTAACCATTTTTATTAGCAAATATTCAGAGATACTTTATTATCAGGAAACTTATTTGGAGTAGATGAATAAAATTCAGTAGGTAAACAAAACAAAATATATTCAATAATTGAATCACCAGACGGGTGAATTTCAAAAACAAGAAATACAAATAAATCTACCGTAAAATGTAAAAAAACTGCGAAATCTTTCAATATAATAGACGTATACACATGAACATATAAATAAAATATAACATTAAGAAGAACTTGATGTTTTAGGCTTATCTCAAAATAACTGGCTTTAACAGTAATAGTTTATAGCAAGTACATAACAATACTAAATTAATTTACAATAAAGTTGCAGAAGTATAGACACAAGATTATAAATATCGGTTGTACCAAAAATTAAAATAAGGTTAAATTTGGTTCACAAGAAGCTACAGCACAGCTTTTATTTAAATAATGAGTGTTTGTAATTAATATTTGTTAATGAAAAGATATGAAAGTTAATGAAAGTTCTGCTAAGTGCAATTGATGAAATCGTTGTTTCATAGAGAAATTGATTGCATGGGTAGTTAGCTTTAACCATTGATCAGGAATATTTTGTCAAAAATAGCCCGTGGATTACTCTACTTTGGAGATAATCGGAGCTAATATTAATAGTAGGACTACTTAGAGTAACTCTATATGATGTTGCCTTTTAAATCACAGTGAATTTAAACTGTACTCAACTTGAGTATCAAACACTGAAGTTAATTTATAATGTATATTGGATCTACTCAAGTGTTAGATCAAACTACTTGAGATGCAATAGAAGTGTATATATACATATATAGATAAATTTCCAGAGAAAAAAATACGTCCAAACTCTTAGACGACGTAACCAAAAGTCAGTCTAATCTCTTAGACTACCCAACGAAAAGTGATTCTCTTTCTCTCAAAATGGACAAACAAACTATCCCCTAAAAAAGGATCATCCCCACTTAAAGAATTCCCTAACCAGAACCGACTTATTTTTATTTTCAGCGTAAACATATAAACCTAACGTTATTCGGTATTTTTTAAAAAGGAAAGCAAAAAGGAAAATAGCTGTACCATATTGAGGTACAGGTTTTCTTTGAAGTTAAGCTATTTCTAAGAAGTTTAATAAATTTTATTACTCTCTTCCTAGCGCTATAAAAAAGGAGCATAATGTTCTTTGTTCCCAAAAAATGACGATTGCTCTTAAATTTCTAACAAAGCAGTCATCAAGTAATCTGTATGTTTTGGTACGTCTTTTAAGAAATAAAAAAGCTAAAATATGTCCAAGAATTAGGTCTATAAAGATACAAAATCTAAAGTACCGTTACCTTCTCATAAAGGATTATATCGGCACCTCTCCGACAGATTTTGGAAGAAAAAGAAATTTAAAAATATAAAAGTATGGACGTTCTTATTCTCGACTAGGTTATAAAGGTTATAAAGTTAGTTTTTTCGTATAAAAGTATATTTTTGTTTAACAATGAATAGTACTTATACTATGGGCTTTTTAAAAATCAATTGTAATTATTATTATTTAAAGGATAAGGAAATACTGTCATTAAGGAGCTTTATAGATATTTGTTAGGAATCTATATATATATTTTTTTGCATTTACAAAGTAATACTGTGATTTGTGTAAATTTCCGCTTTAGTATACTCAATACATCTATATTTTTTATATGTCAATAAATTGTGTTGTCTGAATATATGGGTTTAATTTTCAATTGGCTATTTTAAATCTAAATGCAATACAGAAGTAAGGTATGAAGCATAACTAACCCTCAGAAAGTAATTTATTAAATTTATAATCTTTTTATTGTATTTTGCTGTGATAAGCAAACAAATGATACATTTTTTAGTAAAGTAAATTTTGGTTATCATTGCAATATATTAAATATTATTTTATATGGGATTAAATCACAACTGATTGTAATGAGAATTACATTTAATAATCGTTTTGACGTTTGAAATCCGAAAATTGTTTAAAGAAAATTTTAAAGTTTGGATAGTGGCCTTACTGTGTGAGAGACCGGATAGACTGTTTTCTTATGTTGGTATTAAACAGATAAGGAATCGAACGTTTTAGTACCTTCATGTACCGTTGTGACTGACGGTTAGTCGTCGTGTGACCATTACAGTGTAAAGCTGGATTTATAGTTTGACGCACTGTAAACGTAGACGCACTCGAAAAAGATCAACATAAAATTTTGTGTACTCTTATTTATAAATGAACGTAAACGCATGACGGAACGTAAGTGAAACGCACTGCAACGGAAGAGTTGGCCAACTTTCATCTTTTACAGTGCGTTACTTGCGTCTGGCCAATCAAAAGGAAGAATTTTGTGGTGTCAACCAAAGTGAACTGTCTGGCCCGCCCACCATTTTGTAAAGTTGTATATCAACGTATTCGAATTTTTTGTTTTTGTTGATTATTTGTTACAATGAACGTTAAGAATTTATAAAATAATAATAATAAATAATAAAAGGATATTATAGTATCATGGTCACCAACTCTAGCCACTGTTTCTACTCATGCGAAAAAATTCCACTCCGTCGATTTATAAATTGAAATAATATTTACAGTCCGTTTGTTACGTCTGCAGTGCGTCTACGTCTACAGTCCGTCAAACTATAAATCCAGCTTAATAGTGTGGTATAGTAAACGAGCTTTCGGGTGTCCCAGACTGGTGCCATTAATATCGTTACAAAAATATTCCGAAGTAAGCTCTTAGATATTTGTACATTTCTCTAATTCTAATTAAAAGATTGTCGGATTTTAGCAAGGATTACGATTACGATGATTACGAACACGGGCAATCTTACTTAAAGAAACTATTAGACGAAGTAGGACTAGATAATAGTAATATTGAATCAGTGGCATATGAAGATAAATGAGAGGAAGAGGAACAAGACATTGAGGAAGTTATAAATCACGACAGTTACTCAGAACAGGAGATATCAGATACAGATGAAACAGTTGCGGTTAGTCAGTCCGCCCGTTTTTTCTATATATAGTATGTTAAAAAACTAGAATATGTATTAGCAAGTCATGCTAAATTTTTATTGTTTTAGTCAAGAACCGCACAACTCACTGGAAGAAGCATCCTCCAAAGCCAGGAACCACTAGAACAAGACAGGATAACATAATAATTCGCTTACCAGGGCCTACAAAAAGTACTAAAAATTGAAAGGACCATATCGGTGTTTGGAATTATTTCTTGCATGGCACGATTATTGGTATCATTGTGGAAAATACAAATAAATAAA
This sequence comes from Diabrotica undecimpunctata, assembly GCF_040954645.1. NCBI lineage: Eukaryota > Metazoa > Arthropoda > Insecta > Coleoptera > Chrysomelidae > Diabrotica > Diabrotica undecimpunctata. Next base: position 94,689,215 of record NC_092806.1, on the reverse strand, counting down.
ACAAATATATAGCCTTCATTCAAGAAAATAATTCGCGAAAGCAAAATGCTAATCTCTCTTATAAAATGGAAGTTCGTGCTTTTATAGGACTCTTGTATTTATCTGGCCTATGTCACTGTAATTGTGCCAGCGCAGAAGATGTTTGGAGGAGAGATGATTATAGTATAGAAATTTTTTATCTTACGATGACTATACAAAGGTTCCGATTTTTTCTTCGTTGCATTGGGTTTAATGATAAGGAAACCCGTGCAGGGCGATCAAAAATTCACAAGCTAGTTCCCATTCATGTGGTGTTGTCAAAAAGTGTCAAAATGGTTATAATCATTCAGCATTTTTACCATTGTAGAGATGCTCCCTGATTTCAGAGGGAAATATTCATTCCGTCAGTACATTCCTTTAAAACCCAATAAATACGGACTCAAGATATTTGTAGTTTGTGATTCAAAGGTATTTTACACTTCAAATATGGAAGTCTACGTGGAATATCAACCCGATTTGTCATTTAAATTTTCTAACAAACCTAGTGATGTGGTTGTAAGATTGTGCAAACACATTTCTGGTTCACGCGTTAACTTGACAATCCATAACTGATTTACATCAGTTCCAGTTGTGGAAACGTTGCTTCGGGATTACAAAATAATTACAATTGGAACGCTAAGTAAAAATAAAACAGAACTGCCAGTCGAGTTTTCAAACCCCACTAAACGTCCAATCCATACAAGCATGTTGGGCTTTACAGAGGATATTAAAATCGTTTCTTATATCCCAAAGCACCTCAAAAATGTGATTTTAATATAAAGCATGCACCATCATAATTATATTGACATAAAGGGTAGTCATAAATCTAAACCAGTAATAGTCACTACTTATAATAATACAAAAGGGGGTGTCGACGTTGTAGATATGTTGTGCGCTAGTTACAACTGCTCCTGGAAGAGCAGAAGATTACCCATAGTGATATTATATACATTGTTATACGTTTTAGGAATCAACACTTAGGTGATATATAATGGAAACAACGAAGACCCAAATGTACGGCGACGACATTTGTTAAGAGATTTAGCAAACACATTGGTTCATCTACAATTGAAAAGGAGAGCAAACTGGGATGCTGATGCTGAGACTTATGGAAATAACTCGAAGTGATGCACAGAAAAATCAAGAAATGCCATTACCTGCTAGAAGGTGCCTCTACTGCGGCTGGAGAAAAAACGGAAAACCAGGTATTTCCTGCTACAAATGCAATGCATTTATGTGTTTAGTGTATACCACAGTTGTATGTCGGAACTATAGGGAACTATAATAAAGTATATCGTTTTGTTTTTTGCAGCTATTTTTTGCATTTATGTGCATTTAACATTTTTTAAGTATGTTTATGGTGTTACGTTTGTTTATTTTTATTTTGTAAGAAAAAATTAATACATATGAAATTTTTTTAATAACTATTCAAACCATTGTTCTGTTTAATAAAGTTTAAATTATTCTTTTTACTAAAACGTCTTAATATATTTACCTATTCTAAATTCCTACAAAATAAAATAGAAAAATTCTCTATTTGTATTATTTAACCCTCCTGGTCTATGACACCGGGGCAACTAAACTTTTAAGAAACTATAGCGCTACTATCCGAAGGTTAAAATAAAAATTATTTGACGTAAATATTGATAAATTTTCGCTGGATGATAATAACAATTTAATTGTTGGCTTATTTGACCTCGTTCATATCTGCCTGTTTTTAACTCCTTAATGTTGGTATATTCCTATTGCTGACTTGCATCAGTCTTTAGTTCTATTAATACATTATTCTCTCTGCTCCTTTTATCAAGACCTTATCCCTTTTCCTTTAGCCACTGCTTCATTTCTTCGTTTCCCTTTAGTATTTTTGTAGATATTCTTTAGAGTGCGGTCTCGGAGATCATCGTGGATACGCTGGAGGAATCCTGCATTTTTAATTTGTATAATTTTTTGCTCTGTTACACCAAAGGTTTTTTAGCAATTCTGTTCTTTGGACACTTAACTTAAACTCAACTTTTGTATTTTTTAATCTGTATGGTTCTCCAGTTAAGCTATTTTCTTCCCTTCCATCTGATTATGCTGCATATCTTATATAAGGTAATCCGTGTCCAAATTTTTTGTATCTATTAATGTTTTCTTGTTTAAATAGTTTTTAGATGGCCTGATGATGTGTATGAATTAATACACGAAACGTTTTTAATAAAAGGATGAAGCAGCTGATGTCCTTTCTCTTATTCTCCAACTTTTGTTGATTTCTGTCAAATAGTCCTCCACTATCATAGTAAACTTCATTATATATATATATATATATATATATATATATATATATATATATATATATATATATATATATATATATATGTATCAAGCGAAAGCGTAGCTCGTGATTTCCATATTAGTCAAAAACAGTTTTGAAAATACTTAAAAAATCAATGGTATCCATATCAATTTCAAATAGTTTTTCAACTAATAACAGATGATCCAGACGAATAGAATATTGTAAAATTATGACCACTACTCCTTATTGCTTTATAGCTTAAGGTTGTTAATGGCCACGTTAACTTTCTGAGTACCAGATACTTATCTAATACAAATCCTCGTTTGTTTTCTTACGGTCACATACAGGTATATGGGGAAAGAAACTTGTAAGTTCAATAAAAAAAGAAATATTTGTCAATATGTTGGAGAATGAAATGATGTATTAAGCTGAGCTAGAAGGTAAGATTTTATTGGAATATCTTAATAAACATAACTAACTAGCCTGTTTTAAATATATAGGTATAGTTTAGGCATATAACTAATTCCCATCTACTTCGGTATGTATATATTAATTGCACACCGAAAAAAATGTTTACATACAATTTATTTCTAAACTTACCTCCTCCTAAATTAACGACACCTATAGATCCAGATCCCAAAAATACAGCATTTCCATTACTAGGTACATTAGAAGCAGCAGCATTAACGGGCGTTGCAGGTGGTGGATAGTCAGGAATTACAGCTGGTCCTAGTGATTGCTGTGGAGGAATATATTCTTGGCTTTCTTGGACAGGCTTCTCAAGTGAATTAGATAAAATGTGGTAAAAGCCGTCGAAATTCTTTAAGTTATCCGTAGAATACTCTATAATAATAATATATAATATAATATATAATACTAAAATTTAAATGCCGAAAACAATGTATTACTTCATAATATCATTAAAAGGTCTATGTATTGTAAACTTATATGTATAACTATATGTAAAATATTTTATATATTTTAGTATCATTTAACCATTACTATCTTATCCATAAAATTTAAGAAACAGAACAATTCTATTACCAAATAAATTATTAAAAAATCGAATCACGTTTCAAGTTTAAGTACAGTAGATTTAGTCGGGAATAATACGATACTAATTTATAGGGTTAAAATACCGAAATGTATATTTTTTTATTTAAATTGTTAAACATCGATAATTATTTTAAGCGAAATTTTTAAGTAAAGAATAGAAATGTAAAATAATATACCTACTACCAACCATACATATCCGTTCATGTAAAAATAACCTCTTTTCCTGCTGTAATTTCTAAAGTGACGTAATGTTAGTTATTTTTGCAATTCTCCTATGTAGAATTAAAACTTTCAGACTGCGACAATTTTCCGTAATAGAATAAATTACCAAATACAGTAAAAATCAGTGACGACTCGTGGACCACTTAATAAGCAAGAATTCTGAGCAAGTATGAGCAGACTTTATAACTTAGTAATTTCTGCACAATTTCTCTAAATAATATATACAAGTATTGTCTAACTCGTCCTTTTATTTTTAAAGTTCATAAAATCATATTTGTTTAACACGTTATTAAGTAACATTTCTATATTTCGAGTAAGGCCAATTCCGAGATATGATCTGACTTAGCCAGCCAAATAGTACAACACGTTTCGTGAACATGGATGGCGCATGTCGCTAAATATTATACAATATCTCCAATAATGGTTGCATGGAATTTAATACAGAATCATTAAAAAAGTCGTAATTAGAGCACGTTTTGAAATAAATCTTTTAGGTGGTTAGTCACTATCACACGAATTATTGACAATATTACCTAACTGGTTTACAAGTGTTTTCTTACTTTAAAACATAAATGTAAAGAAAATAATATAATCTAAAATTCGTTTAAGCGTTATTTTTGTTATTTTTGTAACAAATATGTGAATGTATTTGTCAGTAATGTATTAAAATTCATAATCAAAGTCATTTAACGGAAATAAGGTTTACCGGCCATAAAAAGTTATTCATGTCGATAACATTAACATGATTGTATGGGGGCACAGGTCGAATGTTTAATCAAGTGATTTGTAAAGTAAGGTATAAATATTTAGGTTATTCAAAAATTTGTGGGATATAAATGGATTACTCGTAAAGGAAAAGAAATAAAAACACAGACAAATAGCATTATTTGTGATCGATAGTGTTGCATACAACATTTTTGGGCACGATTATAGAATCTAATGTGAACTTTAAACTACACTACTATTTTGTTCGGTAAAGCACTTAAAGGTTTTTGCATTTTTTTTCTGCAGAAATGAATCATACGAACAATTTTTGGTATACACTAGAGATAGCTTTCGTGTTTTCAGAAAAAATAGAGTTTTTTGCGTTTCCTTTAATCAACATTATGTAAATTGTTGTAGTTTACTTTTGTAAAGATTAAATCGTTTAAAAAGAATAGTGATCTCCACTCTTATTATATGAAAATATTCCAAATTCATTTAAAGAAATTAATTCATGTTAGTTTTAGAAAGTTCCCTTTCTATGCTGGTTTCTTTGTTTACAGTATTTTACCGTCGTCATTAAACAAACGTAATAATCAAAAATAATTTCAAAAACGAATAAAAAAATATTGATTAGTATTAACCAATATTCATAATAGTCAAATCTAAAGCAAACTTATTTAATAAAACTAGGCAATTCATACTTTACGTATTTACGTATTTACGTAATACGTATTTACATAATAGGTATTTACGTATTTAAATTTAAAATTTTAGAATTTTAGAAAAAGTCCTGTGATAAAAAAGAAGAAGTATTAAAAAACTTCGAAGGTTCGAAATGTCAGTGAAAAATTCTGAAATGTCTAGTAATGTTTGGAAGGTCAAAAAATGTATATAAACTAAGGAAGTTGATAATTTAATGTAAATAAACAGTAGTATTTGAGTTGATAGTTGTAACTGAGTTAAAATATTGTAATATTGTTGGTGTTTGAATAAAGTTATGTTAAAGAAGCGTTACATTGGTTATAGTGGTGGTATAAAATAAGTTGTTGATTATTTGCGGTTGTGATTTATTCGCTGAATCGAAATCATACTAAAATTACTGCTCTATTTAGCAATTCGTGATGTTTTAATTGAAGAGCTTGTTGCATGTCAAAATCGTCTATTCCATATTTGAATGCCTGTACAACAATTTGTTCCAGAAAATTTCTTATGTGCCTAAGAATGCCAAATGTAATAATATTTTAAGATCGACTTTAAATTCTTGCAGGCTTTCTTTATGTTTCTGATATCGAACTTTTAGCTGACTTTAGAAAAACTACTTTAGATGCTGCTGGCCATATCTTATTTTTAAAGTTTTTACGTAAGAGTTTTAATTGGGTGAATCCTGGCAAAGAAATTGCAAGACGGTTGCTGCCTGTCCTGAAGGCGATACTTCAAAGAAAGCTGCAATTTCTCTCTCAGTTCAGCCGTTTGCTCTAGCTGCAGCTTTGATTTAAAAACGATAAATTTCCTATTCTGTTTAACCATTAAATGTGAGTGTTTTTAAAATTTTGCTAGTTCTAATTGTACCTGATTTAACACTATGGAAGATGATAAAGCTGTTTGGTTAGATAAAATAGACAGTTTAGATTTGATTTAATTACAGCGTACCACCATTCGATGATATGCATATTTATGCATCTTAGCTTCATCATAGCAAACTCATGGTCCCATTTATATTATTAGTCTGATCACATTCGATGTTAGTTATTGAAACAAATTTAGATACAAAAGTCAAACTAAGTCAACTATTTGTCATACTCAATTAGATTTAAAATAGTTTTGATGTACCATTTTATTTTCTAAATCGTTTTTAAAATCGTTTTCTTGTTGTTTTATTTTATTTTCTAAATCGGTTTTTATATCGTTCTGTTGTTTTTATGATTTATCTATTCTACAATAATTGTATTTACCTTTGATTTGATTAGGCTAAACTATTTGTGATTTTTACCTCTACTTTTCTTCGCCTCTCCACCATAAATAAAAAGATATTGCATATTTTACAAAACAATAGGAAAGGCTGAAAAGAATTATTGCGTTGCCAGGAAAGAGCTCCTAGTAATTACAAAATTTCCACAACATTTTCATATTTTTCTTTATAACAGAAATTTTATATTAGAACAGCGTTTTGCAGTGGATAATGAATTTTCAATTGTTAGGTGGATAGAAAGACTCCAACTGTATAACTTTGACGTAATACATCGAAAAGAGCGTCTCCATAACAATGCCGATATCTTTTCTAGGCGACTCTGTTTGGAAAAACAATGACAGCACTTTAGAGGACTTGAAGAAACAGAGAACGCAACTAAAGAAGTAAGTCTTCAGATAACTACAGTTAAACAGGAAGGAGATAATGATCGAAATTTGCTGGAAATTAATGAAAAAGATTAATTTCCAGCAAATAAATAGATAGAAAAAAAAAGAGTCAAAAGAAAGATAATGACGTACAAGTCATACAAGAATGGGTTAAAATAAAATAGGACCTATTTGGCAAGGAATACCCAAATACAGTAAAACTGTAAAGGCATACTAGGCTCGATGGTAATCTTCGTATCTTTCCAATAGTCTTTTATATTGAAAGTGGGAAAGTTCCATTGGAGTATGTTCAGTTCAATAAGTGGCACTGCCAAAATCACACATTAAAAGTGTGCTGCAAGAACTTCATAGCAGCCTTTCTGGAGAACATTTTTGAGTTAAAATATCTAGGTCAGAGTTCAAGACAGATTTACTGGATCAATTGTCGCCTAGATGTTGTAGATTGGTGTAAAAAATGAGATTTATATAAATGTAGAAAATGCCCTAGAACAAAAATTCGTGGTAAAATGGTGCAATATCTTTCCTTAGAGCTTTTTCAATAACCTGTAGTTGATACTATCGGTCCACTTCCAATAACAGGGAGATAAAACAAGTATGTATGGTCGCAATAAATTATTTTTCAAAATGGCCCAAAATGGAACCTCTTACCGATTAAGGAGAGACTACAGTAACAGCAGCATTCATAGCACATGTCGTATTAAGACATGGAGTTCCTTTAATAATTAAAAATATTGGGATACTTTAATTCCCCTATTCCTGTTAGCATTTAAAAGTTCCAAACATGAAGCAACTGATTATTCTTCATCGATGATGATCACTGAAAAAGAAATCAAGCTGCCTCAAAATATTTTCAAAAGATTGCCTCCCTGAAAAGAAGGACGTTGATCCCTGACGTACATCGAATATTTGAAAGAAAAATTGAAAAAAGTCTATGAATTTGCTCATTTATTTACTATAATAATGCTACAAATATTATTGCTAGTTTAAACCTTTAAAGTGAAAAAGCAAAGGACAGTCTCGACATGCATACTACTGGGACAACTTTCGAAAGAGGTGACCCAGTATGGTTATACAATCCTAAACATAAAAAAAACGTCCACCAGAGATGGATACAAAGAGATGGGTGGCTCTCATCCTGCTTGATGGCTGCTGAGAGAATTAAGCGCTAGTGAGTACCTGGTCAACGTAGTTGACAGATACTTTACTGAAAAGTACATAGATTCAGTACTAGGTTTCGCCTTGTGAAATATCCTGTACGACGGAGTGTTGAGGCTACAGACGATAAGGGGATGCACTCTTGTAGCTTATGCCAATGATCTCATACTGGTTGCGAAGGCGAGTCAGAAAACGGACATGGCTAACACAACCCTAAGTCTTATTAGTAGGTAAATCAGAGAGAACGATCTACAGCCAGCACCTCATGGTAGTTCTCAAAAGAACCCAGGAGAAATCCTCTCTTCGCTTTATAGTGGAAGGGGCAGAGGTTGCACTGGGTAAATCTATTATTTCGGAGTCTGGTTGTGGGGTTCGGAGTACATATCCAAAAGATGGTAGAGAAGACGAACCTAAGTTGAAGAGAAGGCTGCAAAATACGCCAGGCTGATGGAGACTTCGCAAAAGCGAATGCTCCTTAGGGTATCTAGCGCATACAGGGCAGTCTCAAATGAGGCTCTGTAAGTCATTGGAGCGGTGATACCGATAGTCTTAAAGATGATATCGCTCGTGCCCAAGTATAATTCACAAATCAAAATTTAACATTTTTGAGATATTAAATCTTTCAGAAACACAAATTTGTGCAACTTAAAGGTTTAAACTCACTAAGGTACTTTTTAAAAAGACCCTTTATTAACTTTTACAACTATACTGCACTGCTTTATTGATTGAAAATAACTGAATTTAATTACAATACTATTTCTTTTCTATAAAAATTATATGCTGACAAAACTGTTGATTGGGTTTGCTGACCTCCGGGGTTACTGCACCGTAATTTCTCCATCCCCTTGGGAAGTTTTGTGAGGGATGAACAAAACTGAAGGTATGGATTCTGGATCGGCTGTATCTTCTTCTTCGGTTGTCTTCTTTTTCCATATCTCTCGTAATTTGTAAACCAAAATAATGATAAGGGCTGTTGCCAGGATATATATTGGTGGTGTCCATAGATGGTAATGGTCCATTGTTTTTAAAGACACGGGTTGGAGTCTTTCTTCTTCCGTTGAGAGTTTATGCAGTTCATCTAACTGGATTCTATCTAATTTTAGAGGCTCTACTGTTGGATTTTCCCCTCGAAGATTAATTTTTATTTTTGGCAGGGTTAACGGTTCTTCTTTTATTGTTGCTTTGGAGTTGATGTAAACTTCGTTGTTGGTTCTGAGCTCACATCCTGGGGGTAGTTCTATTAGAAATGTTCCTCTGAGTACTTCAATTTTGGAAGTAGAACAGTGGGTGGAGATTTTAGTAGCTTTTGAGAAAACAGCAATATAGTGAGCTTCCGATACTTTTTGGATAATTGTTGTGCTAATTGTGATCGGCACGTTTTGACATTGGGCGGCATCGTTGGATAATTTTAGGATTTGATTGATGCAGTCGTCAGTTTCTGTATTTTCTTGCGGGAACTTCTCTGGACAAATGAATTTCTTTGGTTCACTCTTTCTGCATGGTAGGTCCATGTATTGAAAAAGTTCTGAGTTAGAAGCTAAATATGGTCCAGGTGGAATAATTATTGTGTTATTTATGGTTGGAAGTAAATATAGATGAAAATATGTGAATACTTTGGAATAAAGAATGGGAAAATGTAAGATAAAGACTAGAGAGTGGTTGGAGTAGTAACCATCTACTTCTACTATCTCGTAATATCTCATCAGGTCTTCTTCTTCGAGGTATGGTAGCTGAGAAGCTGGATGATGTTCTAGCATTTTCTGAATGGTCCATCTTATTTCGTCTGGTTTTATAAGTCCATTATGAAGAGTTTTGATTTTTGCGAATGTGATTGCTGTCTGTAGGTCATCTAATATTTGGATAATGGTTTGTAAGGCTAAATTCATCTGGTCTAAAACGTTTCGAACTTGCATGTAATGATTGAAATCAAAGACGAATTGGTTTAAGTCTGTTCGGATTTTGTTGGTTTCTGCGGCTATTATCTCTTGATTGTGGGTTAGTAGTGTCACTGTCTCGTTATAGTTGTTCATTATTTTCTTATTAAGGCTTAATTGGTTATTAATGTTGTTAATAATATTTTGTTGATTGAGTTCAAGTGACTGAATTGCTGCATCGTATCTTTCTGCGTCTTCTTGATCTAAGTTTCCTGAGATGGATTTTATAATATTTCCTAATCCATTGATAAGACCTCTTTTATTTCTGGTTGCTGGATAAACTGAGTCGAGTTTCTCTTGGGCTGTTTTAAGAAGATACTGCAATGTTTTGTCGAAGTTCTGTAGACTGTCGAAGTACGGCTGACATAGTCCATTTTCTATAGCTGTAGTTGTAGTTTGATATTGATATGCCAATGTTTCGATTTCCTGTGCTATTGGTTCCAATTGGAAATAGTGGATGAAATCATGGGTGCTGGTTTGGATTCTGGCTTCTCCAAGCTTAACTGGGAGGATCCCTGGATTGTCTCGAAGGTCCTGGATTTTCACTTCTTGGGCTGTTACTGAGATACATCTGTAAAGTATTTTTGCGGTTAGTTTTTATTGGTGGTTGATGTTTAATATTTTTCTTATGCACCGTAGTATCTTGAGTATCAACAGTAACAGGATTGTTGTTTTGGACTATTTTAGGTGAAAATCTGGGGAGCAGTTTGTTTCGTTTTACTGTTTTTCGAGTGTATATTTTCGTGCTGGGTTTATATGTTATCGGAGAGTGTCGTTTTTCGTTTATCTTTTTAATGTTTTTCTGTTTGCTCTCTTGCAATTTCTTATTTATTTCTTTATACATCTCTTCTGTTTTCAATCTGTGCTCCTGTGTGTAATTTTATTTATCAGTGTTCTATTAATGTCAATATCGAATGGATCTTGAGCATCTATGTGACCATTAAGGACGTTGATGGGCTTCTGTTTGGTAGCTGAGTGAATAGAATTGTTGTATGCCATAATGGCGTATAGCATCTGGTCTTTTATGTTAAGTGTTTTCTTTTTTTCTTTTAATATTCGAAGATGCTCGATGATTGTGGAGTGAAAGCGTTCGATCATTCCATTGGATTGCGGGTTATCAGGTGTTGTGTAGTGGATTAAGATCTTGTGAGTGTCCACGAATTCTTGAACAAGTCCATTTTTAAATTCAGTTCCACTATCAGAAATTATCATATGTGGTAGTCCATGGTGGGTGATGAATAGCAGGAATGCGTTTAAGATGTTAATCGCGTTTGATCCTTCTATTGGGTACGCTTGACCGTATTTTGAAAATGCGTCGATGATGGTAAGGAATTTTTGTCCTGCTGCTTGAAATGTGTCTATGTGAACAATTTCCAGTGGTTTCGTTGGTGTTGGAGTTAACATAAACTTCGGTTTTTCTGGATTTCTGTCGTATTTGTTTGTTTGACAAGTATCGCAGAGATTAATATAATCTTCTATATCCTTTTTCAACGTTGGCCAGTAATAATGTTTTCTGATTTGAATTTCTGTTTCATTAATTCCTCTATGATTTGTCTTTCCTTGGTGATAGTCTTGTACGATGGTTTTCTGTCTTTCTGGACTGCTTATATCTTCAAGTAAATTGTTACATTTTACAAGATCAAATGCAGAATTCTTGAATGTTTCTCGAAGTATGTTGCAGACAGACTGGTAGAGTTCATCAGTTTCAAATAGGATGGCATATTTCTTTTTTGTATCGACGTAGTTCTTGAAGAAATTAAAAATATCGTTTTTCAGGTCGTTTTTATCTAGTTGGACGTGCATTCTTTTCTTTGTTAGGAAGCACTGTTCTGTTATAGGTTTTGCAGGATTGTAATTTACCAATTTCAATATGATTTGGTTGTTGTAACAGTTCAATGGTCTTTCGCTGATTGGAATTCCGAGTATTGGGTTTTCCTCTGTAGAATGTTGGGTACCATCTGTGTTGTTGTCTTGTTGGTATAGCGATTTTGTTGGCTGACTGTCAATCTTTTGGTTTTCTTCTTGTAGAAGTTCGTCTATTGCTTTTATTTCTTCTGCAGTTAGGCCGGATGTTTGTTTTTCTTTGATAATTTCGTCTAAGTTAACCATAGGATCTTCTTCATCTGGATCACATACTGAGTTTGGATGGTTGATCATAGATATGTTGTCATCTTCTTTTCTGGATAATAGACTGATTATTTCTTCTACGTGTTCGTCAATGGTATTTACTTATTTAGTGTGGATTTCGACACGGGATAATGCATCAGCGTTCGTATTGGATTTTCCTTTTTTGTATATGACTTCATAATCGAATTCTTCGAGTTTTAGTCTCCATCTAACAAGTTTCGAGTTCGGATCTTTTAAAGAGAATAGCTATTGAAGTGGTCGATGATCGGAGAGAATTTTAAACTTCCTTCCAAATAAATAAGGTCGAAAATATTTAGTAGCCCATACGATTGCAAGCATTTCCTTTTCGATGGTAGAATATTTAAGCTCGGTCTCGTTCAGTGTTCTTGATGCATATGCAATGGGTTTGTCTTGTCCTACAGGACCCTGTGACAGGATAGCGCCTATAGCAAAGTTGCTTGCATCTGTGGTGAGATTGAAAGGCTTCGTAAAATCCGGATATTGTAGAAGTGGTTCGTTGGTTAACAGGTTTTTGCAGATTTTGATACAGTTTAGGAATTGTTCTGTGTGTTATATCTTGGCATCTTTCTTTAAACATGAGGTGAGTGGTTTTGTTATTTTTGCGAAATCCTTAATGAACTTTCTGTAATATCCAAGTAGTCCTAGAAATCCTCTAATCTGCTTGGTAGTATTTGGTATGGGATAGTCTATGATGGTTTTAATTTTGCTTGGATTTGGTTTTATTCCTTCAGGAGTTACGACGTGGCCCAAGAATTCAACTTCTTTTTTTAAAAATTCGCATTTGTCTATCTGTATCTTGAACCTAGTTTTTCGTAATCTTTCAAAGATTTTCTTAAGGTTGACCATGTGTTCTTGAAGTGAGGTTGAGTATACGATTATGTCATCCATGTATACTAGGCAGATTTCTCCTATGAGTCCTTTAAGCACATTGTCCATTATTCTCTGGAATGTAGAGGGTGCATTCTTTAAACCAAAAGGCATTCTAAGGTATTCATAATGGCCATTTTCCACGTTAAATGCTGTTTTCTGTATATCTTCCCTTGCCATTTCTATTTGGTGAAATCCACTGGCTAGATCGAGGGTGGAAAAGTATTGACAGCGTCCGAGTTTATCAAGGATGTCCGTGATATTTGGAATGGGATACCTATCGTCTATAGTCTTCTCATTTATCTTTCTGTAATCGACTACGATTCTCCATTTAATTTTTCCAGAGGCGTCTGTTTTTTTTGGTACGACCCAAATTGGAGATGACCAGGGTGATTGACTTGGTCTGATGATGCCTTGGTCCAGCATTGATGTGATCTGTTTTTGAACCTCCTCTCGATGTACGTGTGGATATCGATATGATTTTGTGAAAACTGGGACTTCATCCGTTGTTCGTATGTGGTGTTTTATTTGATTTGTAAATGTTAAAGTATCATCAGGATTATGGAATATATCTGCAAATTTTCTGCATAAACGTCTGATGTGCATCTCTTCTTCTGGATTTAGATGATCTGTTCTGATGAGAGGATCGCTATCTATTATTGTTTCTGTTTCCATTGGAATGATGTCCGAGGTATACAGGTGATATTCATGAAGATCTATTGGGTTGCTTCTAACAGGATCGGTGAGTGCTACTTGAATAGGTTCATCAGTATTGTTGATCATTTCGGTCCAGGCTAGCTGATTGCAGGCTTCGCTGAGAGTTTCTCTTAGAGTTGCCCCTTGTATTTCTTGTTTTGGTATAAGTATGGTGCCTTTTGTTTGTTTTACTGTAAGTCTTACTTGTGTGATTGTTCTGGGTTCCAATTGAATTGTATAAAATTGTGTTTTGTTGGTTTCATAATAAAAGATAGGGAGAACTGAGTGTGCTGTAGTTAGTGTGGATGCTGGGAAATTAAGATTTGCTTGTAGAAGTTTTAAGTTATCGAGGCCGATAAGACCATCAAATGTTTTATGGAATTTAAAAAGGTAGAATTTTAAATTAATATTAGAGTTAAATTCTGGGAAGATTGGAATTTCAGCACAATATTCCTGTGAATGGTTTTGAAATATTGAGCTGACTACAAACGGTTCATGTTTGATAAAATTTTTATAAAATTTGGATGCAATTTCGGGGTTAAGAAATGATTTGGTTGCCCCTGTATTAAGAAGAAGTTTAAGGAGAGGATTTTTAATTTCGATATATGGAAGTTCTTTTTTATCTGAATACGAATTAAGTTCGATTACGTTTCTTCGTTTTCCTCTTGGAGTTTTGGAAAATTTACATCTTCTTCTTCGTATTGGGCATTTTGGTAATCTTCTACGTGGTAGTCATCTGAATATGCGTCCTGATTTGGATAGTAGTATGTCTGTTCTCCATAGTAGGCATCGGTATCGTTTTCGTCTTGTTGTTCAATATTGAATAGCTCCTCTACGGTGAACTTTGGGGTGTGTGGTTGCGGTTGCTGCGGCCTAAAGTTTCTGAAGCTTGAACCTCTGTTATGTCCCGTTTGGCGTGTACTTATAGACATCGGTGTTGGTTTGTACTGTTGTGGTGGTCTGCTTGCCCATGGGTTAGGTCTTGGAGGTTGTGTGTTTGCCATGAATTGTTGCCTTGGTTGTTGGAACCGAGCGGGTTGTATTGGCCATCTTGGGGTAAATGTTGGTCGGGACGGTGCTGGATTACTTCCGAAAAATGGTTGATGTAACTGTGGCCTGGGCATGGGTTGTTGCCATTGTGGTGGTGTTGTGAACTGCGGCTGTCTCTGGGGTTGTGTGTGGGTAGAATTCTTATTTGGCAATGAAAAATTGGTTGTTTTCTGCAAATACCTAATATTGTTTTCTTCTTGGATGAATTGAAGAGCGAAAGCAAGATTTGTAGGCCTCATTGATCGTATGGTTGATCCCATTGGTTCTCGTAATCCTGCTAAGAACGTAGTTAGGGCCTGTTGTTGAAAGAATTCCTTTTTGCTCCTCTTTACATCTGCATTGTCGGTATGTAGTTCGATGTGATTCGAAATTGTGTTTAAAAGTGACATTACTTTCTCGTGAAACTGTTGAGGAGTTTCGTTGGGTCCTTGCCTTAAGTTTACCATGTCTCTTGTAAGCGAATTTTCATTACGTTGATCGGCAAAGTTTTGAATTAGTATGGTCTTTATCGTGGGCCAATCTTTACACCCATATACGGAAATGATTTCTCGAGCTCTTCCTTTAATTTTATTCATTACACCTCGAGTTATCATGTGATTTTGGAAGTTATCGGGATTATTGTGATCCCAGAAATGATTAAGAAGCATTGTAGTAACTTCAATGAAGTTGTGAAGTTCATTAGGGTTACCATCGTAATCAGGCACGATGGAAAGATCTTTATTGACGTCGAAAACTAGAGCGGGAGCGGGTGCCATGGCCATAGTATTTAATTCACTAGCGGGAGTAATAATTATAGATGGTATATCTAAGCTATTTAAAGTATTATCTAAAGAACTAACGTTGGTTTTTAAACTAAATTGAGAAGCTGAGTTATTTTGCGAAATAGAAGCAGCACCAGGTTCGATAATCGATTCACTAATAGTTGAAAGAGAATTACTAATTTTAAAAGATGAAGCTTGTGAAGCAATTAAATTATGATTAGAAAATATTTTAAATTTTCTTACAGATAAATGATGATGCTTGGGTTCATTTCTTTTCGAAGGAACTGGTTTCTTTTCTTCTTTCGCTTTCTTTTTATCGTCTTTCGTCATATAAATTGATTTCTACTCTTTAACTCTGGATTTTCGTTGACTTCTGGGGTTGAACGGCCGTAGTTTTTCCTGGAAGTTGGTTGGTTCGTAGCGGGTAAACGTTTAAGAACGACGAGGATCTTCTGTAGACTCTCCCACTATCTTACTGCACTGTGCCACTTAAAGGTTTAAACTCACTAAGGTACTTTTTAAAAAGACCCTTTATTAACTTTTACAACTATACTGCACTGCTTTATTGATTGAAAATAACTGAATTTAATTACAATACTATTTCTTTTATATAAAAATTATATGCTGACAAAACTGTTGATTGGGTTTGCTGACCTCCGGGGTTACTGCACCGTAATTTGCACCACACGTCATAAATAGTGACACTTTTGCAGTTCAAAAATTAGCCGCCATAAACCAAAAGTCACTGTATAATCACAGAATACACCACCCAACAAGAATTGAAACGAAGGGCTTTTTGCAATCCAAATTTCTGTGAGAATCCGCCATGTTCTAAATAGTTTTTCTGTCAATCTATAAAATCTGAAGTTTGTTTACGTATTGAGAAGTGTTGTTTCGTGTGTGTTGTTTAATAGTAAAACAAATAATAATACATATTTTTGTATGTACATCTGCATATTTTAATACCTTAAAAAAGTATAATAACATAAAAAAGAATAATATAATAGTAAAAAAAGAATAATATACTGTTATACATATTTTGTATAGACACATATTTTAATACCTTAAAAAATCGATAAAAAGTAATAAAAATCGACTGATTTTCATCTCTATTTTGAAATTAACTCTCAAATTCAATCGCTTTTTATTGTTTTTTTAACGTTCTAAAATACTTTTAGTAAGTTAATTTGTTTGTTAAAAAAAACAAATTAATATATTTGACTTAAGACCGTTTTACGTATCAGTACAGAATTTTTTATTTATCAGTACAGAATTGATATAATGGTTATATTAAATTTTACAGAAAAAAATACAATACATACAAAACATATCTACTCAAAAAACATTAGTTTTAATAATTACTTTGTTTCTCAGTGTAACTATACCATTACTACTGTTTTGAACGACTTCCTCATTACTTTTCTTAGTGTACTGTAAGTAGTGCAACTGTCATTCTTCCTCAGAAATTTTTGTCCTACAAGCGTCAAAGTACCAACAAAGCTTTCGCTTCTTGTTGGGTAGTGTATTCTGTAGTCTAGTAGACAGCTTTTTTGTACTTAAGTTCATCTTGAACAGTAACACTTCTGACTTAGTACATAGATGTTGTGTCAAACATTTTAAGCAGAACGACTCATTTCTAGTTGTGACACTTTTCCAGGTGGAAAGTAAGTAAAAATCAAATGTATGGTTATCGAATTTGTAGTTATGTAACTATACTTTCTTTGTCGGAATTCGTATCTGTAATATACTATGTACTATTTTAAGGTGTGAACTATTTACAGCAAAACTATTGACATATTTTTCATAAATTCCAGATTTGCCAAAGATGACTTCAAGAGGACAGTCAATGGTAGAAGCTGTTGCTTAAGAAATTAGAGAATGACTGCCTAAAATGTGAAATTGTTTATGAAAACAGCTCAAATGATAAATATAATATCTTACCAAAGATAGCAAGAAAAGATGACAATGCATTGGAAGTTGAAAACCCTAAAGATATTGCTGATAATGACAATACAACCACTGCACCTGTCGCTATGTACATGGATCCTGGATGTTCTCCGTTTAAAAAATTCTTCCTGATAGTAGATCTGAGGGTGCTGTAATGTTACGATTGTGTAGGTTAAACAAAAATAAATTGTTGGACGGACAGACACTTCAAGTAGTACACATCCGTTATTGACGACATAGATGAGTACCCCGATTTTGAGGTAAATGAGTCTGACATCGCATACGAAGATGACTCTTCATTATTAATAAATAGTAATAGTACATCTGGGGTGATCACAAAAATATCTGCGGAACTTTACTCTTCCCGAGAAGGTGAAATACCTGAGAGATAGACAAACAATGTAGAGAAAACCCAGCTTTGTGGAATAAAAATGTTACTATGTTACTAAAAAAAATATATTAATATGGGTAAACAGTATGTTGCACATTCTAATAGACTTCAGAGTATTTCAGCAGGAGAATTAAAACCACCATGTCCAAATAATTGTTAATTGAAATATTGGGATAAATTTATTAAAGAAGCTAGAAAGATTTTTTTAAATTATTGGGACTTACAGCTTCAACAGGAGTATATTTTAAAGTTGATAACTGAAATCATGAATGTATTGCTTCCGTGAGTCCATTTCAAAGAGGTAAAAAAATAAAATAAGATTTACTCACAGTCAATTTAATTTTACTACCAAAACGACCAGTTTTGCTTTCTACACTTTGCAAAGCATCTTCAGGTCAAACGGTACAAAACAAATTTAAAATTGATTGTGAGTAAGTCTTATTTTATTTCTTTTACCTATTTGATATCTGAAGCTCAACCTCAATGAAGGTACAAATTAGATGGAAATACATGTGGCATAAATCATTTTTTTTTATTTTCTTGTTACGGAAATCAAAATTTAAGTGCGCAAGAAGTTTTTCAAGGCCAGTTAGATATTAACGATAGACCAATTAGAACTATCTGGAGGAAATGTAAAGATGGCATAGAATTAGTGATAAAAGAAAACAGAAATCATAAAGTAACTGACCCCTTATTAAACTAAAAATTCATGATTTTATAAATGGAATTCCACATATCGATAGCCATTACGAGTATTTACGAGCTCAAACTAATGGATATTTTATTGATGGGATTAAGTCAATAGCTGGGTCCATCGATATTATGTAGCAGAATGTAAGAGAAAAATGAAACGTTTTGTAATTTAATTATGTTTTCAAAACTATTTAATAATGACTAACATTCCATTTTTTATGTCTAAGGAAGATCTGTGCACTGCGTACAATAATGGACAAGAAGAAGACAAAGAAAGACTAAAACATCAGTATGAACTACATTTAAAAGAAAAATATTTATGTCGACAAAAGAAACAAAAAGATAAAGAAAAGGAAAAAAATTATGAAAAAAAAAGTTATGCAGGCGGTATGGCCCTGTCCAAGAGGAGACCTGTCTGCCTTTTACTACAAATCAAAACTTTACAGCTAGAGCTTGACAGTAAGTGAATTAAACCTAAACAATTTTCAATGTTTCCTTTAATACGAGGGGAAAGGGACCAGAGATGCCACAGAAATTGGTAAAAGTATTTCTAAATACTTACAAGATACTACAACGAAGATAAATAACGACGACCCAGAAATAATATTTTATTCTGATAATTGCTGTGATCAGCAAAATAATTTCATATTGTTTGGCATGTATTTATTCACTGTCCAATATCTAAAAATTAAACGAATCACTCATAAGATCTTGATAAAGGGCTATATACAAAATAAGGGAGACTGTCATTCTGTGATTGAGAAAGATGTTTTAAAATCAAGTCATACTTAAATTCTTACTGAATATACAAGAACTATTAGGGCCGCCAAAAAACAGGATCATTGTATCAAGTGACTGAATTATCCTTCACTGATTTCGCTGCATGGAAAGATATTACAAAACAACTAGGCTCGAACTTTACTATGCTATGCACAGAGGAACAGGAAAAATGTACAAAAGATAATCAAGAATAAGAAAATATAGAGGAAGAAAAGAAAATAAAAATTGTTGATTTGAAAGGTCTTTCGGTTGTTAAAAGTAAACTATGAATTATGTACAATAAAACTTTAAACCAACAACAAGAATTGATGTAAAGTAGATGACAATAATGAACAAAATAACGGAAACAAGTAGAACATATCTACTCGATATAAACGCCAGCAAAACCAAGCTAATGGCCATTAGCAAGGAAAACGTGACTGAAGCAAATCTGTATGTGAACGTGTCTCACAGTATAACTACTTTTTTTTTAATTGTCGTATTGCCAGATTCCAGCAAGAGCCTAAGAATGTATCCATTGAATTCTGACAGGCAACGGTGGCAGAAATTTTTTTTTGACATCTACGTTACGGAGCAAGATACCCTGGCATCTTTCGGCCGAGTAGGACACTAGGCCAGAAGACCCCAGGGTAGTGCCGGATTAACCGTGTTCTGACTATAACGTTAACTACCGTTCCAGAGAGGTGGTCTTGTCACTCAATGAACAACTAAAATAAAAAAACTAAAAACTTATAAATAACCATACCTATTACCGTAAATCAAAAAATATTTGAGGCGTTAGGCCATAAACTAATAAATAATATTAACCATAAATTTTAGATCGCTGTTTCAATTTCCTTCTCTGTCCTTCTGCTCCTTTTTCTTCATCACTTCAGAACTCAGACAGTGTACTTCTCTCCATTCTTTCTCTCCTCTAAATATTATGTTTAACATGTTTCTTTCATCCAGCCCGAAACCCATTCGCCTCTCGAAATCTCCCATCTCATTTGCCAATCTCTGGCAGTTAAAAATGTGGGCGGGAGCGTCCGGTACCCCACAAACAGTACAGTGTCCTGAGGCAGATTTGCCTATTCTATTTGTAAAGGTGCGAAAACTATCATGTCCGGTCAGAAACTCCAGATCGGGAATAAGCTCCTTCGTCCACCTTGCCTATCCACTATCATTTGCCCATTATCTCTGCCACTCTACTATAGTTCTTTCTCTCTCATTCTCATCTATATTTACATCCATCCTCCTCGCATACACCCTCGCCCGCTCTTTGCACAACAAAACGATCAGTATCACCGCTTCAATGACATATAGAGCCTCATTTGAAAAGTTTCCATCAGCTTAGCGTATTTCGCCGTGTTCAGTACGCTACACCACAAGGTGGCAGCGTATTTAGTCACCGACTGGAAAACACCATTTAGCACCTTTCTTTTGGTGTCACCTGGGCCTTTAATGTTTGGTGTCAGCCATATCAACGCCTCCAGATTTCGGTTCACCTTCTCTACCGTCTTTTGGATGTGTACTTCGAACCTTAGTCCTTCCGACAACCAGACTCCCAGAACCTTAATCGATTAAGCCGGTGCAACTTTCACACCTTCCACTATAAAGCGAAGAGAAGATTTTTCCTGGCTTTTTCTAGCTGTAGATCGTTCTTTCTGATCCACCTTCTAATGCGACGCAGGGCTGTGTTAGCTGCATTAGCCATGTCCGTTTTCTGACTCGCCTTCGCAACCAGTGCGAGATCATCGGCATAAGCTACAAGAGTGTATCCCCTTTGCATCTGTAGCCTCAATACCCCATCGTACAGGACATTCCAGAGCATGGGACCTAGTGCTGAACCCTGCGGAACACCCTGCGACAAACTGATGCTGGTATCTTTTTCTCTTATGAACCTGTCAGTAAAGTATCTGTCAATTACGTTGACCAGGTATTTACTAACTAACAATACAACTACTTGGAAACTATAATTAATGAGACGTGGGACAATACCCAATAGATTAAATGTCGCATTGAAAATGCAAAAAGTGCATTCTTGACTATGAGCTCTGTGTTTAAGAGCCATGACCTCACCCTTGAAACAAAAACAAGGCTCTTTAAATATTACGTGTGCTCAGTGCTTTTGTACGAAGTAAAAACGTAGACATTGAAGCCGGAAACTCTATCAAAACTTTAGGTTTTTGAGCTACGGTTATACAAAAGGATCCTGAAGATACTATGGACAGACAAATTCACCAATGAAGAAGTACTACAGAGGATAAACACAACCGCGGATGTGGTCAACATCGTAAAGGGCCGTAAGCTGCAGTACTTGGGACATTTAATGAGAAATCAAGGCAGATATGAGCTACTCCAATGCATTTTGCAGGGTAAAATTGGAGGAAAAAGACCTCCAGGACGAAGTAGAATAGCCTGGCTTGCTAATCTTAGACTATGGTAAGAAATACCTCAACACAGCTATTCCGTATAGCAACCAACAAAGACATCATAGCCAGAATGATCGTCAACGTTCGGAACGGACAGGCACCCTAAGAAGAAGATGACAATGGAATGAAGAGACGTGCAAAAGGCTTAAAAATTGACGTTTAACACATTAAGTATCGAGCTGCATACTTTTATGAGTCTGTATTTCAATTATGGCCAAATGAACTTGTAGAATTACATTGACTTTAATTATCAATTTTATTGGTTTATATAATTTAGTTAAAATAAGTACTTATATGGCTTAATTTATATTTAAATGGGAATAAGCCACAATTAATGTAGTAGGATCTGGTTACCCATATTAAAAGAGGAAGTTATTAAAAGGAAAATACCAGTATTGGTAAGTCAGTAACATATAGAGAATACATCATATATGTGTTTTAAATAACAAACATATAAAATCGGAATTTGGTGTTTATTGAAGGTAAACTAAATGCACGATCAAATACTTACCATGTCGGGATAGTATTATGAGGTTTTTTTCCTGGTTTTTCCCTCATAATTTACTATGGAATCACTAACAGGAGAATTTTACTGTCATCATGGCATGTATTTGTCTTTTTAAAGACGAATTACATGTTATGATCTTTTCTGACGGATATTCTCAAGTTAAAGTTGATTTCATGTAATCGAATGAACTATCTTATAAGTAAAGTCGTCCCAGGAACGCAACTCAACAATACTGGCAATATCATTTTAAAGTCGTCTACTTTAAAATGTATAAGGTATGTCTGAATTGTCAATATAGATGAGTCAGATAAAATTAAATTATTAGAAGAATTTTTCACTAAGTAACAAAAAACAAAATTTGTTTAATTTACTAATGTTTGTATTTTGAGAACGATTTCCGAAGTGGAAATTGAAACGTCAATAAACGTATTTTAACCTTTAATTGTGGCTTATTCCCACTTAAATATAAATTAATTTAAAATGCCACAAGAAAATAGCTTCAGAACAATATTATATGGCTTAGTTAGTCAATTAGTAAGTTAGTAAGTTTTTTTCATATTGATTAATCAACTATCAGAATTTAACAAGAGCTAAAGGAATTTTGATAATATTGCATAAAAAAAGTTTAAAAAAATATCATCTTGTTATCTTATTTTTATAAGCTCTTTAGAAGAATAATTACTAACAGACTGGGACCTAAGCTTGAGTTTCACCAACCACTTGAGCAAACCAGATTTAGGATTGGCTTTGGAAAAAATGACCACCTACAAGTAATAAAATCCTTGATATAGAAAGTTATAGAATGCAACAAGCCATTAGTATTAATATTTGTAGTCTTTGAGAAAGCATTTAACTTAATCCAGCATATCTCCATGTTAAGAGCTCTTACAGAGTGCAGTATTGGTATCTAGGTACTTAACTTTTTTTCAAACCATTTATAATAGCGTACCTAACAATTGCTGTGAGAATGTACTATGACGCACAAACACATTAGATAAGGGTATTAGTCCAGGAGACACTGTCTCTCCTAAACTTTTCACCGATTTATTATAGAGTGCCATGAGAAACAATAATTGGGAAAAATTTGGTGTCAACAAAAATGGGGAGTTTCTGAACAACTTAGGGTTTGCAGACGAAATAGTCCTTACTACTGACCGGGTAGACCATGCCTTTTAACTTCTTTAAGACATTCAGAGTTCTTATGTACGAGTTTGCCTTAAAATTATCTTTTTTAAAACACAATGCATGACCAACCTTATACTGGCCAAAAACATTTTAACCTCTTCTTCAAGTGCCATCTCCGCGGCGGAGGTCGGCAATCATCATAGCTATTCGTACTTTTGAGACTGCTGCTCTGAAAAGTTCATTTGATGTACATCCGTACCACTCTCTCAGGTTGTGCAGCCATGACATTCTACGGCTCCCTATGCTTCTCTTTCCTTGGATCTTTCCCTGCATAATCAGTTGGAGCAAGGTGTATTTCTCTCCACGTGTAATATGTCCGAGATATTTCAATTTTCTTGTTTTAATTTTAACTAATGGCACGTAAATTAAACAAGTTTATACCTATAAGTGTCCAGGCCAACATAGTTAAACAGGACAGTAGTAGTAATCTATAAGATACAAGTGTTACTGAGAGCAATGGAGAGGTCAATGTTGAATATCTCAGAGACGGAGTTTCATATCAAACAGTTATAGTAATCAAACAGGATAAAAACTGGAGTTACGGACTCAGTTAAAGTAATTACAACGCTGAAATGGACCTGAGCAGGACATGTTGCTAGAGTCAGAAATGAAAGATGGACTAAGACAATTTTAGAATGGAGACCCAGACACGAGGAATATCGTAATCGAGGACGTCCTTCAACAAGATGGTCAGACGACATCAAGCGCATCCAACACAACTGGATTCGGGGTGCTCAAGATCGGATATAATGGAATTAATGACGGGATGTCTATGTTCAGCGGCGGACGCAAAACGGCTAATAATGATGATAATAAAAACGATTTTAATTATTTTATAACAACATATTGTGACTATTTTTATCATAATATATTTTATACTTTAATACAAAATAAAAAATGTTTAAAGTAACTACTATTTCACTTAAGTAACCAATTCAATAGGTAATAACATCCCTTTTAGTATAATTACAGAACAAAAAAAACATAAATTAAGTATATATACAACAGTAACACAACTACGTATGTATAATATTTATAATTCAAATTTTTGGCAATTAGTGAAGTACGAAAATAGTATTATTGTCATAAAACTACTAGATATGATACATGTTATTTATGAAACCAATATTTATTTATAAGTTACTTTTATGATGAAGTGCTTGTCTAGAGTTTCAAACTTTAGATTTGTTTTACTGAAAAGTTATCCAATTTGAGTTGTAACATTATCCTTAGGGGTGTGAGATATGCCAAAAAAAAAATTAATAATTGTGTTAATAACAAAATGATACTTACAATATCTACTACAAAAACTGTTAACAATTTTATTCAATCACATAACTAAATACACTTTATCTCTTTTCTGCAGCAAATAAAACAATAAATTTTGCAAATTTAATCAAGTTTTTCTAGGTTTTGAAGTGGTGATGAATACCTAATAGGACCATACAAAAGCATTATATTTATTTAAATTTTAAATAAATATCTATTTTAAATAAATGTTTGAGATAGGATTTCAGTGTTTTCGTTTATTATTGTATAATTATAAAACCCAAAAATATTAAATTCTTTTTTTGATTTGTATTGTTAACCCATTGTTATTTTTAGCTGTTTACTTTTAAACCTTTATAGAGGTAAAATTCGTTAATAATTACTGTGTTAAACACCATTTTTACTGAATTTTTTCAAAGACATGTGTGTATATTATAGGCCTAATCAAACGTTACATTGACAATGTAAAACCAGTAAGGTCACGTCTTTCAGCATGGTGAGTACCTACGCTACTACAACTTATAGCGACCGAACACTTCGAAATAAATAATTATAAGGCCTTCTTAAGTTACGATTTTTTTTATGGCTCTGTAGTATTTTTGAAGTGCTTAAAATTAATATGATTTTCATAGATTTGAAAAATATTATAAAAGGTTCATTACCCAATCGCGCTACAATTGAACCGCCAATGATAATAAGTAACAAACTGCAGCAAATAAATATACAATTTATAGTCGCAACAAATTGTCGATCCATATTTAAACAAACAAGTTACGTACCTTGCGTATATACGTCTCCGTAGTTTTGTATGGCTATTGGTTCAATATTTACATTTGTCGTCGATAAAGGTAGTCTTTCACGGTAAGAATGTCTGTGGATTACTTTTTTTAATTCTTTCGACTCAGCTAACTTTAAAAAAATTATAGCGAATATAAATATCTGAAACAAAAAATTATCATTAGGTTTTGGCGGAAATTAGATAGATCTTGAGACATTTAATTCAGTCGTCTGCATTAAAACCCATACTTACATCAAATTCGAATGTATATTATATATTATCTGTAAATAAAATTAAACTGTAACTACTATAGTGTACAAGCCCATGGGAGATTGTCAACGGGTTATTTGACCCAACATGAATCACATAAATATAAAACATTACTACAATATGTAAGAGACATAATTAATGTAATTCGTAATTATTCGGAAAATTTTTCCCCCTTTTAGGTAATTTGACAGAGAGTACGGCATTCGTACACAAAGCTTCGAATCGGTATATATATTAATTTTTTTGCAACGCCATACATTTTGGCTGGGACAGGGGTGAGAAATCTAATACGCAACCCTTAATTTGAACCCCCTATGTTTTGTGTACAAACATATTGTAGAATTAATTTATATGTGATTTATGCTGGGTGAAATGACCAATTAAAAATGTCCGGAAAGCAAATTTTTTACAATATTTAAAATAATTTAGGAAAGCCACGTACATATAAATGTTGATAAAATTAACGTA
This sequence comes from Diabrotica undecimpunctata, assembly GCF_040954645.1. Classification (NCBI taxonomy): domain Eukaryota; kingdom Metazoa; phylum Arthropoda; class Insecta; order Coleoptera; family Chrysomelidae; genus Diabrotica; species Diabrotica undecimpunctata. The sequence goes on along the minus strand of NC_092806.1, from coordinate 94,663,273 downwards.
GAGAATTTTAAATGTAAAATAGAATAAAATCGTAGACTAATTTTCGAAACCAAATTCAAGAATTCCGCTTTAATCTGTGCCTTCTAAGAATTGCAAGGCAAAAACAGACGTTGATAAAGGTGTTAGAAGGCACAGATTAAAGCGGAATTCTTGAATTTGGTTTCGAAAATTAGTCTACGATTTTATTATCAGATGTCGCTACATTGCGTCTATACGAAGCCATGTTATAGTTGCTTCCTAAGACAGAGAAGAATTGTTTCACGTTCAGAGCGCTTGCGAAAGCCGTTCTGATGATGCCTATTGGGCTGAAATACGTATAAACGGATGCGCAAGCTCCCTATACGTGAAATAAAATCTTAACTGTCTTTTCCTTAAAATAGAATATTTTATTTGCAATTTGACCACTCAACGGTGGAACCTTTCAGAAAACTGTAAATATTGCATTTAAAAGAGAAATGTATTGTTTCTCTGTTTTTTTTTTGTGAAGGGACAAATACTCTACCTGTATAATTTAATTTTCTAATTTGAAGTACAGGTACAGGTTCATTTTTGACCAAAACACCAAGAAGCACAGCGTTGATAACTCGTAAATATGCATGGTTATCTGGTGAGATATATAAGTAAAGTATTTAAGGTAAGACATATAAGAAAAATTCTTCAAAACATGTTAAGCTTAGAGCACTTTTTATCAACTCTTACTTTGATGCTGTGATCTACGAGTGATGTTTTGCTCCACTGATATTGATTATGAATACTTAACCCTTCTAATACCAAGTCACTAGTACGAGATGGGGTGAATTATCGCCTCCGTATTTTTTTGTATACCGATACAAAATTATTGTTAAAATGATATATTATAAAAGAAGTAATATTTTATGATGTTATAATTTTGAAAACTTTTTACCGATAACTCTTACTAGAAATAATTTAATCATTAAGCCATATAATTTTATTCAAAAATTTTTAAAATAACAGATCAACTTTCTTCTGTCCATCTGTGTGATGAACATACAATATTATTACATATAAAACATTGGCTTTTGATACGTGCAATCTTTCTTCCTTGGACAAATATGGCACCTTTCTTTTATTTTTGGTTGTGGTGATGTGACTTCAAACTGAAGAATAACTATCACGATGGCATCAACTCTGGAGGGATATACGTTTCATTCCTTTATAGCGTTCCGTATAGTGTTAGTTTCTTGTCGATAAGATCTTTTGCTAATTCCAAAGATGTGAAGAAGTTATTCGTAATAATTCCTTGACCAGGCCCCAGAATGGAAACCAAATTTAAAACTACGCTTATTCCTTGGTCGCGTTCCGGACTATTTCCTCATTTCTTCAAATACATTTTGTATATTTTTACAATAACCGGTATTAACATCTACTAGATATCAAATCTTTATCCTATATTCTGTTGGATTGCTTTTTATGTAGATTGTAAAAGGACACCTACCACGAAATGGCACTAACTGTTTATCAAAGGTAAGATGTATAATAATATGTATAATTTTGTATAATATGTATAATAATAAAATCCTAGCGCAAAAAATGTATTGATTACAACGCGATTCTGCGTTTAATACTGTGTCGCCCCCTATAAAACGGTAAAATTGGTGGTAAATAAATTCAAAATAGTCATTTTTTGTGTATAATTTTGCGTAGAATTCGAATTCGTTATCAGAAAACCTCTAAAAGTTATTTGGAAGCTGAAAAACGAAGGAAAAGCGCTAAAAAAGGCGGGAAAATCGCGTTTTTTTACTTTTATAGGGCGGAGCGGCTTTAAATATATAAAAAAGATTTCTGAGACAACTTTTATTCGAAAGTACTTGTATTAAGGCGTCTTTTGTGAAAATTTGAAAAAAAATAAAAGAGGGTGTTTTTAAGATATGAATTTTTCAAAAAAAGCGCTTTGTTTCGCATTTTGTGGCTTTACATAACGTCATATAGCAATTCTGACACCGGGATCGCGTTCAGCGGTAAATTTTACATTGGAAAACATATAGTGGATATTTGTTTAACCTTCTACCACTGACGTGTACTTTCTGGAATATAACTACGGATGTGGTGCCATGTAGACCCCATGTAATTTCTATTTGGTATTGCCAACATTTTTTTAAAATATGACAAATTATGTTCAATATGATTTCATTGATACATTTTGCATTAGTGTATGCATTTTTTTTTATAATATTTTTCCAAATTGTTAGTTATTAAACATATTACAAATTGCATGTCAAAATATCCTAAATAATGAAACGGTTTACTAATAATATTGTAATTTTTTTATTGTTTAAAATGTTTTAAAAATAGTTATGGAAAATTAAAGATCAAATATACGAAACATGAAAAAATTTAATAAACCAAAAAATAAACCCCCCATATAAAAAATTACAACACCCAAACTTTAGCAATTTTGGAATTCAGATAAAAACTTACTTTGCACATTCTTTACAAATATTAGCTCTACAGTTATCACACGTTGATATCTTACAAATATTACATGAATTCTTAGTCTTTTTATCATTTTTTCGTGGACGAAGCCCACGTCTTTTTCGTTTTTGGTTCATATCGGGATGCACGTTTTCATCAATCATCGGTTTGTTCAGTATTCTACTGATGTTTATTCTTAATTCTCTTGGAAGTCTTTGGTTGATAATTCTTCTATTCAAATGTCGTTTAACGAGTTGTTTGGCGAACAGCTTCACAAATTCTGCCCGTAGTATGTTAGTTGCTTCTGGATAGCTTTGGTGTAATATATATGAATTACCTCCTGCCTGTCGATGATGGGATAAAATACCGCCATAGGCCAACGCCTAGTACGTCTACTTGAACTATAAATTGCACAATTTTTTTATCCAGGGCATCTACGCCCCCTTTGGTTTCATTATAAAAGACAATCATTTCAGGTTTGCCAGTTTTAACCTCAGTATATTTTTGTTGATGCATCGTAGAAACTAAAAGTACAGCCTTGCTTTCTTTGGAACATAAGACACAATTGTAATATGTTTAGTAAAACCGTAGATACAACTCCCTACTTCTCTCTTCCAGTTGGGCAAAAATTCGGTGAAAATTCGGTATTTATAATAGGTTGAAAAGTTTTACCACGGATTGGGTTGGTACAGCCAAACGTCTATCTTCATCTGGTAATAATGTGCCATCGCTGTCTTTGCCGGTATAAATATATCCATTGAAAAAATAATGAGTACGGACATCAGTAAGAATCAAGACCTTTAGACCATACTTGTCGGGTTTATGTGGCATGTACATGCGAAACTTTGCACGCCCTCTGAAACCTATGAGCATCTCATCAATACAGGTGTAATGGGTATAATTTTCTTTCCGCTCGGTCTTCGGGGTTGTCAAAACTTCATCATCTTTGGCTCGACAATCCTCTGTGGATCTTGGCCTGCTCTAAGATTCGTCGCCATTCTGTTCGGTTTCTGGCAACATGTTGCCATCTTCTGATTTTTTATATCCGTAAGTCGGTTTCAACTCCATCTAACCACCTAATTCGCGGTCGACCTTTGCTTCTTCTTCCTACAGGTGTTCCTGTGGTTAGCTTTTTAGCAATCGTATTTTCTGGTATTCGTATTATGTGTCCAGCCCATCTAAGTCGCTGTGTTTTAATGAACGTTATGACATCGAGCTCATCAAAGAGCTGATACAATTCAAAATTATATCTTCTGCGCCACTGCCCTTGATCGTTTATAGCTCCAAATATTTTGCGGAGTATTTTACGCTCAAATATTCCCAAAAGTCTTTCATCTTTCTGCGTTAGAGTCCATGTTTCTGCTCCATATGTGAGGACCGGCCTCAGCTCAGTTGTCAAAACTTAGACTGCTTAAAATCATTAGCATTTTTTCTCGAGACATCACACAACGGAATATATCACGGCCACTGCCGTCTGTTGCAACAAACACTGAATGTCCTCGTTATTTGATTTGAAAACAGAGCTGTAGTATAATATGCCTAAAAAGCCTTCAAGTTCTATAATATCAAGGTCTTCCAGTTCTGGTTTATTAAGCCGCTTATAGTTTCCTCTTAACTCAGATAATTTTGCAATTAGTATGTATAAGAATTTCAGCTAGAATGTCAGTATCGATTAGATATCTTCATATTTGTAAAGACGATGCACTTTTGCCCAACTGTTTGGCATCACCACGAAGTCCTGGTAAATACGAAAGTAAGTTATGTTTCTCTGTTCTCGTTCTCTGTATAAAAGGTTGTGACGACCACTGAAATCTATTTTTACCATAATAACTCATTCCGTTTTCAACTTCTTCACCACTTTCAGAATCGGATTTGTCAGACAAGTCACCACTAGCTCCTTCACTATCATCTTCTACTACAGAATCTGTATCATGCACACTTTTAATGTCATTTAAAGAGCCACCTGACTCTTCCATATAGCTTACCTCACTTTCTACCTCGTCATGGCATGATAACAGAATTTCTTCATAGTTTTTATCACCGTAATGGATGAAACTGCCATTTTCGTAAATTTTTCACAAACACTGACGTGGTGCCAAAATGACCCCTTTCAAACTTTAGATAGTTATAAACTAAATACGACACCACTGAAAAACTTATCAATAAGTGAAGCGATCGACGTCACTGTAACTTGAAGGTAGCTGCGAGTCACAAACCTATAACAACAAAAATAAAAAATTGCGCGTAATTTGAATTTAGTGGGGGGTCATGTGGGCACCACGTCCGTAGTAGAAGGTTAAGCATATTTAGCTCGCTGTACCAAAAAAATCGGCGAAACACGAAAAAAAAAATGATAAAAAGCGTGAAACTTCAATAGCGCGCCACGGCCGCCATTTTGAGAATATTAAGGTCTGAAAATTTGACAGTCATGTTTTTTTGTCTAATACAACATGTGTGTAAAATTTCAGCCAAATCGGAGAGGTTGACCCCACCGACTTGTGTCGATTATTGCTGGAATTACCTGTATAGAACCTTTGAGAACGATGATGGTATAGAAACTAAGCTTTTTGATTGTACCTAAAAGTAAAGTGTCAGAAGTATTGCGTTAGTTGCATGATGGTGCATCAGGTGGACACTTGGGTATTACGAAGACTCTGCAAAAGGTTCGAGAACGGTTCTATTGGGTAAACTGTAAAGATGATGTAAGAAGATGGTGCCGGAAATGTGAAGTGTGTGCAACCAGTAATGGTCCAGTTGATAAAAAGAGGGCACCCATGGAACAGTACAACGTCCTATGGAAGGAGTAGCAATCGACATTGCAGGTCCACTTCCAGAGACGAATGATGGAAATATATATCCTGGTAGCCGTGGATTATTTTACGAAATGGACTGAGGCCGATGCGATAACGAATCAAGAAGCTGCTACCGTTGCAGAGGTACTTGTTAGAGAATTTTTTAGCCGATTTGGTGTTCCCTTGGAGATCCAATTCGACCAAGTACGAAAATTCGAGTCAACCCTTTTCCAAAACGTTTGTAAATTGATTGGTGTCAATAAGACCAGAACGACACCCCTGCATCCTCAATCAGATGGAATGGCTGAGAGGATGAACCGAACGATGGGTAAACACCTGTCCAAAGTTGTATCAGAACATTAAAGGACCAGCAAATTCATTTATTAATAATGGTCTACCGCTCGGCCATGAATGAAAATACAGGCCAGACTCCAACCTGCCTGATGTTAGGTCGTGAAGTTTGTTTGCCCTGCGATCTAGAGTTTGGTTGCAGACCTTCCGAAGAACATGGTGCAAGGGAAGAATATGTCGACCGCCTGAAGTTAAGAATGAACAACATTGGCCGAATGAACTTGCCCGATACCGTATCCAGTTAGGCAGTGACAGAATGAAAGATCAATATGATTCTCGATGGAATAATGAAAGCTATGAAGTAGGTGATCTTGTTTGGCTTTATAATCAACAACGTCCAACAACGTCGTCGAGGCTTGTCTCCGAAACTGCAAAGACAATGGGAAGGTCCGTATGAAATTGAAAAGAGAATAAATGACGTAATATACCGAATTAAGAAGTTGCCGAAAGGTAAACCAAAAGTAGTTCACATAAATCGGCTTGCACCATATGCTGGCTCAAATGAAACAGAAGAAGCACGAACCCCTCAACATGAGATCAAAGATAACTGGCGACCAAGCTTTAATGAATTTATGTCAAACTACGCAGAGAGAAAGAGTGCTAGATTCGGCAGTCTGCTAGATACGGATTTTATAAGAAGTTCGGTCGTTTGGACGAGTTAAGAAATCAGCAGCCTAAAGTTGGAAGAGTACTGAGGTTAGAAGATGGTCCTCGATCTTTGGTGACCAGGAAGTCGTATACAGATAGAGCAAGCTACGAGGATATATGGTGTGCTCTAACTAATCTGAAGAAAATCGTGTGCAATTATGACATCTAGAATTTGGCCTTACCCAAGTCCTGTGGATTCCGCCATCCTGGGCCTACATATAAAGTTGCTGATCGGGATGCTCAGAACTAAGAGGGAAGCACTGTTACGAAAATGCATTCGGCGTGGCCCATGTAACGGTTGCATCTCGAAAGCGACTAGAAGCTTCCAGTGATATCGAGCGCGGAAGAGATCGACCCGTCAAAGAGGCGAATCAGAGGTGGACTACTCCAGAAAATTCTAGTACATAATAACTTTTATACCTATGTTACGCTGTTATGACTTAAATTTAGTTAATAAGATATAATCGTACTGTAAACTTATAAATATATCTATATAAATTCGCACCGCTCGTTTTATTTAATCTCGCTACAATATATATTAATATATATATATGTATATATATATATATATACATATATATATATATATATATATATATATATATATATATATATATATATATATATATATATATATATATATATATATATATATATATATATATTTAAAGTTAGTAGGTATCGGCATAGCTTGCAAAAAAGAGAAAAAAATATAATAAAATGACTATAATATGTGAACAATATGCAAGGCAACCGTATATACGTATTTATGACTATTGGTCGTTTTCAGTATGGTGCAGCCAAGTTGAAAAAGGAGCATGTTAACTTGGGAAAGGATCACTACAGAAGAAATGTGGCCAATTTGCGGCAATAATGTTACAAGAATCTGAGGTTTCCAGAGCAACACCTGGATGTGTTCCACGGAGGAAGCTAAGTTAACGTCCCATCCCAAGTTAACATGCTCCTTTTCTAACTTATCTGTACCGTACTAAAGACGACCAATAATCATAATTACGTATATACGGTTTTCTATATACATATATTTATGTATATATATATATATATATATATATATATATATATATATATATATATATATATATATATATATTCACACTATCTGGGGAGTGTATTAATTAAGATTTACACTTTTACTCCATATAAGTACATTTAAATAGATAGCCGCATATTATTACAGTACATACAGTACATACAAGTACATACAAACTAGACCGAATTTATGTTTGAAAAAAAGTTTCAACGCATTCCAGACGACGCGCGACTTCCGGATATTAAACAGAAATCCTACAAAGACCTTAGAGAAAAAAGAAGAAACGAAGTAATCGCCTATAAATGGGTTTTAAGAGTAAGAATAATTATAAATATAAATAACAAAGAAGTCAAAATTAGAAATTTTAGCCCGAATATACAAAAGTTGGACAAATTTGATATATTTTGTATGGGAGAAACTAAATAACCGGTAAAAAGAATCGAACGACTACTTAATACAATAAATACGGAAATACTAACATTCCTAAAATTAGAAGAAAACCGATCGCTAAGGAAAATTTGTGTAAAATATTTAAATGTTTTTTACTTAGAAAACCATGCACCATCACTAATGTCTAAAATGCAAATATTAGATTGTAAAAATGAGTAACCCCGGCTTACACAAAACAGACTACCACACGGACAGAAAGTAAAAATAAATAGACCAAGTAGGCCGAATATTAAAAGATGGTATTATTAAAAACACAGTATATATAGTACTACTTATTGTACCAAAGAAAAGTGATGACCATTTAAACAAAACATAGAGGTAGCGATAGATTACAGGCAAGTAAACAATAAAATAGAAAACGACAGATTTCCATTATTCTGCATAGAAGAAATTCTAGATCCTTTATCAGAATTAAAAAACTTTTCTGATATAGATTTATATTAACGATATTACCAAATAGAACTTAATTCTGACTAAATACCCTACAGCAGAAATAAAGACAAGCGCTGGATGTTTCCAACGCTTTCCAAGAGCCATGACAATGGCAGTGTCAGGTTTAAAATATGAGAACTTGTTTATATACCTTGATGACTTGATAATCTTTGTCATATGGCGTTTGCAACAGCATAACCAAAACCTAGTGAAGGTACCTACTAGAAAAACTGAGGAAAGTAAATCTTAAATTAAGTTCGAATAAATGTGAGTTTGTGAAGAAAGAACCCTTATACTTAGGACATAAGATTTTAAGTAAGGGTATATTATTAAATCCAGAGAAAATCATTGCCATGGAATAGTATTCTACAGCGCATAATGCAAAAGAAGCAGAAATATTTGTAACATTAGCGAAATATTATAGAAAAATATAAACCATTTTACAGATATAGCCGCAACGCTTAATAGACTTTTAAGGAAAAACGTAAAATTTGTGTGGACAAACAGAAAGCCAAAAAGGAGATTTCGATAACCTCAAGAGATTGTAATGAAATCCCATCGTGATGTAACGAACTCTTAGTTCCATTCTTCTTCTTCAAGTGCCATCTTCGTTCCGAAGGTTGGCGATCATCAGGGCTATACGTATTTTCGAAACTGCTGACCGAAACAATTCGTTGCTGCTACAGCTATACCATTTTCGTAGATTCTTTAGCCAGGAGTTTCGTCTTCTTCCTATGGACCTTTTTCCTGCTATTTTCCCTTGCATAATTATTCGAAGCAGTTCATATCTTTCGCCTCTTGTAATGTGTTCCAAGTATTGCAGTTTTCGTTTTTTGATCGTAAGTATGACTTCCTTTTCTTTATTCATTCTTCTCAAGACCTCGACATTTGTGACTCTCTCGGTTCATGATATTCTCAGGATTCTGCGACACATCCACAGTTCAAATGCCTCTAATTTTTTGGTATCAATCTTTTTCAACGTCCATGACTCCATTCCGTAGAACAGCACATAGTGCTGTTCTACGGAAGTAGAACGTAACAGTACGTAACATCTCATCAGGCGAAGTTTCATTTTAAGGCTCAAATCTCTTCCGTAGAACACTCTCTTCATTTTAGTGAATATGGATCTGGCTTTTTCTATTCTTATTTTGATTTCTGCTGAGCTATCGTTGCCTTCATTTATAAAAGTGCCTTAATATTTGTATTTGCTAACTCGATCGATAATTTCATTGTGTAAATATAAATTTTGGACATTTTGTGTTGATTTCGATATTACCATAAATTTAGATCTTTATGTTCAAAGATAGTCCATATTCTTCGCTGCAGTCTGTTATCTTATTCACCAATGTCTGTAGCTCTTCAAGTGTTTCTGCGATCAGAACGGTGTCGTCGGCAAATCTCAGATTGTTTAATCTAACACCATTTATTTTAATACCTACGGATTGCTCAGAGAGTGTTCTATTCATTACGTCTTCGGAATAGAGATTAAACAGGGTTGGTGACAGTATACACCCTTGTCTCACACCTCGCTTTATTTCAATTTCTTCAGTGGTATTATTCTCTACTCTCACTACTGCTTTCTGATTGTAGTACATATTTGCTATTAGTCGGATGTCTCGTTTATCTAAATTCTTTTCTGTCAGGAGTCTGATTAGGTGATCATGCCGCACTTTATCAAAGGCCTTGTTGTAATCTATGAAACACATGAATACATCTTAATTTATGTCAAGACATCTTTGAGACATAACGTTCAGTGCAAACAACGCCTCTCTTGTTCCAAGTCCATTTCGGAGTCCAAACTGGGTATTATTGATGTCCATTTCCAGTTTTCTGTGTACTCTAGAGTGTATAATTTTCAGAAATATTTTCAGTACATGGCTCATCAGACTGATTGTACGGTAATCCCTGCATTGTTTGGCATTTATCTTTTTTGGTATAGTAACAAAGGTGGATAAAAGCCATTCTTGTGGTATTTTTCCTGATGTATAAATGCTATTGAAAAGTTTAACTAAAATGTGAATCGAGTCTTTTTCTATTAGTTTAAGGATTTCCGTTGGTATTTCATCTGGACCTGGGGCTTTACCATTTTTCATTCTTTTTAGTACGTACATTACTTCTTCTTCCGTTATTTCTGGACTTTCGTCTCCTTGTATGTTACTTAGCTCAGATTGTTGTCTATCATCGGCAAAGAGTTCTTCAATATAGTTTTTCCATGTCTTCAACTGTTCTTCTAGTTCTGTTATTATGTTTCCGTTGACATTATACAGGGTATTTGGCTGCTTACGTTTTTGTGTACCTGCAAGTTCTTTCACTTAGTTCCATTACCACCTGCAATAATGAGATAATCTTTCTCCGGGACTGTCAGTCATACTGTGCCATATCAATAATCTTTTTATCATTTTTGTACACATTGTAAAGATCTTTACATATATTGTAGGCCTTACTTTTGTAACCGTGTCGATTGCCTATGTTGTCTACACACGTTAAATTAAATAAAAAAAAATTTGTTTTTTGGATTTGTACTGGTTATTATTTTTTTTTCTAATTCTGCAAATTAAACTTAGAACTAATTTTCAAATTGTTGATAGAAAGCGCCTCTATCACATGTTGTGCCTTATATGATTAATTGGTTAAATATTTGACAAACCTTATTTACGTAAGTTCTATTAACTTTATGTTTTTAAACTTGATAATATGGTTAATGATTTGACCAGTAATTGGTAAATAATAAACCATTTTGTATAAAGTCCGGCGGAAAAAAAGTTTATCATATAACCTTTATTCATTGTACCAAACAATGAACTATTTTTTTAAAACGGTATAGAGTAGACATCATTTAAAGAAAGCAGGTTAGTTCGATATTGCACCAATATGTTTCGATGCATGTAATGCTAGCACTCTGAAAGTATTGTATTGCCAATTATACTTCTAGAATGTTTATGGGTTACTGTTTAAGTATGCTTCACTAAACAGCACTAGCAATAAAGTCACGGAAGAAAAGTAATGCGAATATAGTTTTATTATAATTAGTAATGAAAATTTGTTCAATCCCAATATTTTAATTACTTTTCAGAATTTCAAAGGCATTGATGCTGTTTTGATTTCTAAATATTTCTATTAGAAAGCAAACAAGTTTGAGAATAAGACTTAAAAATATGTAATGACTTCTTTCTATGTATACCAATTATCTGCTATTTTTACATTTTTTTTATTATTTTACTAATATAATAATAAAAAAATTTTTTTTTTCCTTTTTTTCTCCATCTGATTTTTTTCGGTTTTAGTACATTGCTGTAGTATCCCTTTTTTTGTTTTACTGTAGTTAATGTTTGTGAATTTGTGTTGGATTATCTGGATATTTATACTGTTTAATATTTTTTTTGTTTGATATGATTTCGTCTCATAAAATCGCGCCAGTGGTATCCCGATTACGGCAAACTTTTTCGTGAAAAACTATAGCTCTTCCCTTATCGTCTTTCGATAATATCTCCGCAGTTTCAGATGAAAAGTTAGAAACAAATGATTATAGAATAAGGCCCTAAATCCGAAAAAGGATGTAAAAATGAAAATAAAAATTAAAATCAAAATTTCTGGACAAAAGGGAAAATTAGAAGTTTACAAAGCATATGATTTAAAATTATTTTAATGATCGAATTTCAATACAAAATATTAAAATAGGATTATTATAGTATGACATTTAATAGTAAAACAGTATGTCGCAGTGAACTTGTTTCTTGTAGGAGGGTACCACGCTGTTTTGCACTATAGGCTTGGCTTACATCACAAGTTAAAGGTTGGGAAATTTGAATTGGTCAAAAACCATAACTTTAAATATTCTTATGTGTATGTGCATTGTCTGTGAGGTAACAATAGTCACGTCTTTAAGAATTCCCGATAAAGTAGCACCATTTAGGTAGTACTAAAAATATATTTTCTATAAACTTACATTTATATTTTTACCTTATTGCGTAACTTAACTTGAGAAACCTTTTTAAATAATAAAAAGACAAAAAGAAAAATAAATAAAATTGTTAATGAAGGAAATCAAAATTATAACAAATTTCGAGATTTATTTTCCTGTCTTAATTTATATTTTTTCCATAATATATTTCCATAATAAATTTCTTATAAATGTAAGTATAAAAATTTTGTAGTATATCCCTGGCTATATATAAATTTTGATGTCTTTTTTACATTAAAATCGCCCAAAAAAGAATCGGGTTACGAAGTTAAAATAATCAATATAATACGTGTTTATTTCTGCGATTTTAAAAACTGGAAGTGATCCAAGGCTATTTTACGATAATTTTGAAGCAGTCTAACAACAATTTAGGGTTCGCTAGTCACCTTTTGATGCGCGGGGAAAAGGACGGATAGGTAGCCAGCCGGTATTATACCGAGGTCGAGGGGAATTCAGGTCAGGTTTGGAAGATGGCCCATTGAAGACAGACGTCATTAGAGGGTTTTCAGACGAGGATACTGTATGCGAGATACTGTATGCGAGATACAGAATTTTGGATGGCGGCTGTATCGGATTCACGGGCATGCTCGTCAGTATGAAAATAGTAGCAGTGCAGTGCGGTTATATTTTTGGATTATGGATGTAGAAGAGTGTGTTATGCTGTGGTACATATTAAATAAAAAGAAACTGAAAAGACGCTGTAATTTGTGGGTTCATCCTATTGTAGAATTAAGAGAAACCAAGGGAACGTATAGTTTGCTGTATCAAGATTTATTGCAAGATCCATCGAAGTTTTTTAATTATTTTCGAATGTCTGTGAAGTCGTTTGAAGAACTTCATAAAATTTTGGAAATCCAATTGAGTAGAAAAGACACAACTATGCGTAGAATTATTTCATCAAAAAAACGGCTTTCTATGACTTTTTAAAGTTAAAGTCTATGACTTAAATTTAAAATAAATATGTGTACTTATCTCCAATTTGTAAATTGTTTACCTCGCCCTAAATAAAAAATGACCGTATTCCTTTCACAATACTGTAGTTTGATATTCGTTAAATAATCAAAATTCCAATTAGCAAACTTTTAAAACTAAACTGTATACGTATGAAACAAAATATTAAACTATTCTACTATGTATTTATAATAAAAACATGTTTATTTCTTACCATATTCATTTTGCTTTACTGCAGTCATGGCCTCAAAATTGTCGCTTAGAATTTTCGACCCGGCACTGCTGCTTTTTATTTCTATTGCAGTAATCTGGCGATGCTGTATCCCATAGACAGGGATTTGATTATACTAAACAAATAAATTTGTCATTGTATTTGTCAAATACAGCACGCTCCATTATTTAACTATATTCAGAAAACACATTCTTTCTTTCGTTGCTTATTCACAATTATTCGACAGAAAATCGCGCGTCTATAGAATGTGGTGCAAAAGTATTCGTGTCTGAAAGCGTTCATTTAACGTAATGTTTCTTCTGTATCTGGGATACGCATTCAGTCGTCGGCGAGAGAAAGGTCCGAGATACTGAATTCGGTATCTCGCATACTGTATCTCTCGCGCGTCTCGTGTGAAAAGCTCCATTTGAGTCTATGTAATATCTGCGTCTCGGATACGCGTATCTCGGATACAGTATCCTCGTCTGAAAGGGGGCTTATGTAGTTTGCAGAGACTGGCAAAATGTATTTAAAATAGTGGACTATACTCTATATAATATGTCAGTTTAGGAAAGATTCACCACTATTTCTATTTTTTTAAGTACCTAAGAGGATTTGTGTCGTTTACAACAAATTGGAAATATACCCACATGTTTTTCAGTTTTTAAAGAATATAAGTTTTCAAAGTTTGCATCCCAGGGTCCAGCTTCCATCCCCGTTTTGTTTGTCCCATGCCGTTCCCGCCAATTTTGCAGTGAGAGATGCAGTTTTTTTTGCGTGGCAGTGAATCTCCAGTTCCAACCTCAGAAATTTTAAAGAACATAATGACGGTATTAGATTTTTGTTTCGATCCAGGGCAGCGCGAAGCCGCTGATACGTATCTCGACCACTTTAGGTCTCCTCAGAGCGGTATAGCCACTGCTCTGAATCGAAACAAAATCTATCCCATCGTAGACCAATAGGTATCAAAATAACTAAAAATAAAATTAACATTTACTGAAATCCAGGTAACTTTTTTTGTTGAACTTTTAAAGTAAAAATAGACAGTTGCCATAAATAATTGCTTTCATACAATTTAAAAATTTTGAAATAATGGTTATAAATCGATAAAGTTATAAATCTTAGGGCGTGGTCTTAGCTGTTATTTTATTTGTCCAGTTTTTAAATATCGACATATGACAGCTTACTTTACTATTTTTGTCATTAATTTGTTTTAGTTTTTAGAAAAAGGTTAACAGATATCTTTATTTGTAATAATTTTTTTTGTCATAGTTTATAGCCCCGTGTTTTTTTGTAAGTTTTGTAGCATCTTGTAAACGGATTTTGTAAACAAAAAGGACATGTAAGTTTTTCTTTGTTATTTTTATATTTAGTGACTGTTTGTGGTAAGACAGTAATAAATGTTTAATTTATTTCTCTGAACCATTTTGTCTATTTATTTTAAGAAAAGTCTCCTAACCCCTTTTGTGTTTGTTTTCTAGGAGGAAAGAGCCTTTTTCCTTCATCCAGCATGACAAGGATTCTTCGAAGCGGCGTCCTTATTTTAAATAGCTAGAGGCCTTTCTTGTTGTTTTTGTAACCCATTTGTCTAGGAGATTCATGTAAGTACCCATTTGTTTCATTTTTTGTAGTTGCCCCAATCCAGTCCCCCTGTTTAATTCACTTATCCACGACCCCAGCTTTCCAAATAAACCCTGAGTGCCGTTCGCATAAGTTTCGCTTATTTTGCTTACCCTATCTCTAGCCCAATAGTTTCTGTCCCAATTTTCAACCTCCAAAGCAATACCCTATGTGGTAGTCAAAATATTTCGTTAAAGTGTTTGTTATAAATCGGTCTTACTGCAGTAACTCAATTTATTGTATATCTTCCATTATTCGTTATACTCATTCCAGAATACTCGGTACCCTGTAATAACTTGTGCAGGTCAATCGAATGGGTAGCTAAGTGATTGGAGTTATTTGGTATTCTCTAAAAAGCTTGTTAAAATGATGAGCTGATTTCTGCTTGTTTTCCGCAGTAGTTCAATAATATTAACGCATATCCCTTCAATATACATTTTACCATATATGCACGTGACAGTATATACTTGCCCAGAGTTATGTTGTGTTTAGATCCATACTCTTTTCCGGTGGCAGACAGTGCTTTTTGGCACTTCTCAGAACGGAACTGGACCGAACTATTCGTAGCTCGGTCTTTTAACAAGTTGATTATTGCCACTATTTGCCGATTACCTGGCTATCGACTTCTTTCTTGCATTTATTTGCTAGCCCAGTCTTTTAGTCAGTCAGTTTTCCCATAATGTAATGTACCTATGTATAGGGCTAATGGGTTTTTATTAACTCGAGAAAAATATTGGGAATGAATCAAATAAATGTTTTCTATAAAAACTTTCGTACGTATCTGTCTCCCTCTCTAACTTTAGCTGTCGTAAGATTTCCGCAGAATGAACGGCCCTGACGCTCTTCTGACCGAAGAGTTAAGTTTCGGCACCATACAGAAATTTTGTGGTGATAGCTAGGTTTCTTGGGAGAAAGATCTATATTTTCATATCTTTAAGCGACTCATTGCGGTTTTGACTATAGAAATTTGCCTTAGAACCTCTTCTGCGCAAATTAGATGTGTAACACTATCACTGTAACTGTAAAATTTTGCCAACAAACGCAATATCAAATGCCTTTTGATAGTCCACGAAACATATTACAAAAATCTCTAGACTTTTCGATAAGTTGTCACATGTTTAACATTTTTTCTATAGTGCTTTCTCTTTTTACAAAACTTAATTTTTCCTCTGGTATTTGATGACGTAGAAAAGCTTTTAATTTTTTTTTAAGAATGTACAGCAAAAGGTTATTAAAATGGCTGTGAAATGGGATATAAGTGATAATATAAGATTGTTCTCGCATCTTGTAATGGCCTGTTTTTATGTAATGACATATATAGATTAAACTACACCAGCTATTTCGCATGTTACCTGCATTTCATATAGCGGTATAGATATAAAGGATATTTTTATATCTATATCCTTTGGCACTTTTAAATAGTTTTGTTATAGTTTTGCGATTTTAGTAGTTTTCTTTGTATAATATTAATACCAGAAGATTAATTTTCTAGTCCAATTTATTAGCTTTTTTACTTCGGAAAGCAGTACTGGGAGCTATCTGGGATAGTTAGTTGGTAATTTATTTTTAAATAAAACTTCCTGGTTTTCATATAGAATTTTACAATAATTCCGCCACGTGTCTAGTATTTTGAACTCGTGTACACTGACGACTTGTTTTTTTAGAAAGTGTTATGAATTTACATTCCGTACCAGATCTAATTTTGTGTTCTTTACTGCGTTTAATTATACTTCAATTACCCCTAGTGAGCCGTGGTTTATGCTTTTTGATTGCCGGTATGGCATACTCTTCTGCAGTCTGCATTACTTTGTCTTTTAAATATACTTAAGTTTTCTCAGAATTGTTGTTTAATTGATCTTTTGTCTTCCATATCTCTTCGAAAGTCTTTGCAGGCTCTAGGGTGGTGATTATTTTTGTTGTGAGTGTTGTAATGTTGTCGAAGCCTGAGTGACCACTACCACTTCTAGTTGGCTACGTTTTGCAATTGATAGCTGATGATTTTCCTCCGGACATAATTAAATTAAAATCAATTTTAGTTCTTGTTCTTCAGTCTGAGTTGCGTCATGTATATATATTTTGTCGTTTGTGTTCAAAGAGAATATAAGTACTTATTAATAAATTGTATTGCGTACGAAAATCTAGAAGCCGATCTTTCCTTCAGTTTTTTTTGTTGTAGTCAAAAATGGCCAATAACTTTTGCAGTATATTTATCAGTCTTTCCTACTCCTTTATTAAAATCCCCAGATTGGAGTTGGTAAGTACTAATATTTTTGATACATTCCCTTCGACGTCGAAAGCATGTTAGGCGTGCTCTGTTCTTTTAAAGTAAGGTTTTAATTTGATCAGAATATTTCAAACAAACATTTTCTAGAATTCATCTAAATATACAAAATAAGAAGTATTTTAATCATGTTAATAACCGTTTTGAGCTACGTACTGTAGGAAACGAGGCGAACAGACAAGATCTGACACAAAAATCTGACATTCTTGTCCAGAATGGCCATATTATAGCGTGTGGTCACTAGTTAAACGATTTTCGGATGTTTGTGTAAATAATATAATTATTAAAGGATTATAATACGAACGTTTTTATTTTGATACATTTTGAAAGATTGTTGTTTAGTACCTACCATATTGTATCACTGATATTGTGCCCAAATGCAGTGAAATTGGTAGCAAACATGTACTGTTAAATAATAAATTAATAAAATAAATATCATTAACATAGTCTATTTTATTTAAGTATCTATATAAAAAAGTATTTTTCAGAAAACTTTTAAAATGGTAATTAACTGAACCATATATATTTTGCTTTTTAATTACTGCAATATTTTATCTGCTTTAAATAAATATGTTCAATATTCTTCTCTATTTTTATATTGTTTAAAAACTGTGATTTTCTTGAAGGTTGCGATTACGTTAACTTCCCTTCTTGTTTATGTCTTCACTTTCAGTAAGGAGAATGGTCTCCTTGATTGTAGGTTTTTGAGATTTATATCTTGTGCACTTAAGCGCATTTCCATATTTGTAAATACACTTTATATATACGAAATCTGAATCTCACAGATATATACTACAATTTATTATTCAAGCAGTACATCGGTTTTAAGCAGTTTAAAGGTATATACACAAATAAAGGGAGCTGCATAATTGCTTAATAGTTAGTTAGGCCTTTATTAAGGGTAAAATTTTTACCCTTAATAAAGGCCACAAATCGGTTGTTAACTGTTGAAACAATTACCAATTGCCTGACTGTATTTGCAAGTATGTCTACAAATCTGTAGAGACATTTTGAAGAATCATATTTGAATTTATAATTCTTTAATGAGATCTAAAACTGTCAAAATTTGTTTATAACCTTTGTCGTTACTAAGTTTTAAGTATTTTAGTTTTACTTTGCCACTTAAGTTAGAGTTTGTTTCGTGTTTACTTTATAAAGGCCAGTTACCTTGATCCAAGGCAATTAGATGTTCTTAAACATTTTCAGAAGTTGTACATTTGAACATTTTCATATTCTCCATTATTGTTTTGAACATTTTAATACCGACACAGTTACTCTCAGTAGAATCAGACGCAATTCGCGTAGCAAATAAAATTTGAAAATAATTCACTTTATTTAGCTTAAGAAAAGTTTAAAATTAAAACCAGACTGACTTAAGATTTAAAACTTCTTTTTAAAGTTGTTAATTAAAATACATAATCTAAAATAGTCCTTATAATACGTAGATATTAGATAACAATATAAAGACGATGAAAATAATCGTAATTAAGATTGGGCCTTCTTTTGGCCCAATAAATCAAAAATTTTAAATATAACCTAACTTTTGTTTAAGGAATTTATACGATTATTAATTTGATTTCTTTAAAACAAAATTAAAAAAAAATAAGTAATTTAAAACAATTTTAAGTTCTTTTTGTTACTTTTGCAATATCTACAGTGTTTCTGTTAGTCAAGAATTTAATAAAACTCATAAACAACGTCATTTAAAGTTAAAACTTAACTGTGTGTTGCCTCTTTTAAGATATTTAAAAGTTTTTAAATACGAAAATCGTGCAAAATATGGTAACATAAGAAACTAACAACTTTAGAATCCAGAATTCCGATATAACATTGGTGTTTGTAGTGAACTAGTGACCAACTTTAGGTCTAATGTGAAAAACTTCTAATAAGTACAGTAAATTGAATCTTAGCTCAATATTGAAATTATGAAATGAATGTATAGGAGCATTTACAAGAACACATTAAACAAATTTAATTCTAAATGGAGAAGATAAATGATGAGAAATAACACATGAAAAATATATGAATATTTTTGCCTTATATAAAGTACCTACATGAAAGTTCATGTATACTGTCCCGAAACAGCCATAAAAACTGTGGTTTGTCAAGCGCATCTATTTGTCACTATTATAATTGGATGAAGTGACTACTGAAAAAAAATATTTCTAAACCTCAAATAGTAGTAGAAGAAATAGCATAGCCATAAGAGAAGAAATTTAAAAAATATTAAAATATATTATGAAAAATAAAAAAAGCCCCGTAAAGAGAGGCATTCGTGAGATAATAGTAGAAGTGTAAATTTAGGCACTTAGAAATTAGAGGCAAAAAAATCGAAAATAATGACAGCAATAAATATCTGGGTGTGAGCATTACAAACGATGGTCGAAATGCAAAAGAAATAGCTACTAGAATTGGTCAAGGTCACTCAGCAATACGTCAACTATATAGTATACTCTAGAATAATCACATCACTTAAATCACACAAATTAGAATATACAAAAGTATCATAGAAAGCTATACATACGGTTCAGAGCTTTGGGTAATATAATAAAGAAGAGGCATCCAAAATAAAAGCAATGGAAATGAATTATTGACGTAGATGTTGCTAAATCACTAAAAGAGATAGAGTAAGGAATACTGAAATCAGAAAGCTTATGGGCATAGACATTGACATACTGGAAACTAAAAAATGCAAAAGGTTGAAATGGTATGACTTGCCTTAACTTGTCACTCCAAACACAACATAAATATCAGAACGAGAATAATCAAAACATTATATGATAGAACCCAAAACACCTGCTCTAACTAAAATGGAAAAAACCTTCTAACAAAGGTTCTAATAAAAAATACTTATCCATTGTCATTTCTAAACAAGAAATTCCACAACATGGTAGAAGGGAAAAAACCCAACAACAAAAACAATCCAAAAATACTCAGAAGAAGGGCTTTGAAGATGACAACAATATTATTATGTAAAGTGCGTATGGGTGTATCAGAAAAATTAAAAAGGATAGGATATAAATACAATATTACAACAATTTTTAAAAAAATCAACACATTTAAGATCTATTTTGTTCAAAACCAAACCTAACAACACACGCGAGAGATCAAAGAACTGCATTTATAAAATACCTTGTGAATGCAACAATTTTTATGTGGAAGAAACCTCAAGACCACTGAGTGCTAAAACAAAAATGAGCATCATTCATACATTTTCCAGATTTGAAAATATACTCTGTACCCACATAAGAACAGTTACAATGGAAAAATTTCATCAATATTCATTAAAGAAAGAGACAGCAAAAAAAAACAAGCAATCAACTTTTATTATACTTCTTGAAGAAAATGGTAAAGAGAACCCATCAACAGAAGGTAGCAGGTTCTGGTTATCAATACTAAAAGACGAAGTCAGCTTTAAGAATATACCAATATTAATTGATTAATAGGAGCAGGGACACATCGTCTACAATTAACTACTTAAACACACAAAAACCGGAATTTTATATTACAATATCACCCTCAATCACCCGCCAAGTAAGCAAGATTGGGGCCAAGTAAGTCAACTGTCAAATTTCCTGACACAAAGCGCCAATGATGAACAGCTATGGGTTAACAATTTCTTAATTCATGATTTATAACTTTTTGAAAACGATTTTCTAATTAGAAATCGAAACATCAAAAACAAAAAATAGTATAATTTCAAATCATGAATGTGTTGTCATGAATAGGAGACAATGAATTTTGAGACAAAACTCATTGTCTCCTATTAAGAAATGTAGTTCTTTTGGAAATCCTCTCCTTTTAAATTAAATGTCTGTTTCGTCCCCCGTTTTTTAAGTGTTTTCTGTGTGTTTCTGTGTGTGTAAAAGTGTCTTAATTTAATTTTAACATAAAAAATTTTTGGACTTTACAATAATTTGCCAGATATTGCAAAAACTTTATCAAAGAAATTTTGATAACTACAAGATTATACAATTGCACACCCACAAATCTGTACATCCATTGAAGATCATACAATCTGTCTCCTCAAGAACTTCCCCGTTCACTGTTAAATAATTACAATAGTTGACCTGAGTTCTCCAATCAACAATCCAAGATAGTTTGAACCATGTTCTTTCAACCATCAATTAATAGAGTACCGGCATCATTTTAACTTTGTATCGTGACCTGAAGATGCTTTGCATATTATAGAAAGCGAAACCGGTCGTCCGATTAGTTAAATTAAATTGATTGTGAGTAAGTCTAACTTATTATTTCTTTTACCTTTTTCTTTTACCTTTAGTATAATTTCAATTACAATTAGTTAATCAGTTGTGGTTTAATGGCATATAAATATAATATTTAATGTACGAGTACATATGCTATTTTGGTGGTTTATGTGACATATAATTCATTTTTACTATTTTTGAATGTTGATGATGTTTACAGTCTGCTAGACGTAACCAATAAAGTTCTTTTAAGTTATTGTCGTAAAATATCGTGCAATATTTTAATTTAATCATTTGTTTCTCCTCGTACCATAACCTTCAGAACACCCACAAGACAGTATATATTTGTAACCTAAATCTTCAAATAAAATAGAGTAATTAACATAATATTTGTAACGGTATTTAAATTTATCATAAAATTTTTTAATAGTTAATAATTAAATATTATGTTTGTGTGGGATTAAACCATTGATTGCATGGAAAATATTTTTAATTAACCAACGTTTGACGTTTTGATTTCCACTACGGAAATCGTTTTAAATTTATTATTTTAAAAATAAGATTATTTTAAAAATTCTGGGAATATGTATAACCAAGAAGTTGTTGTTATCACTAGAAGGGTTTTCAAAATTTTCTTTGACTTACTTGTTCTCGATCTTGTTGGCAACCGCATACTTATGGTTGAAATAATCTGAGGGTGGTGTTTTTACTCTCAGAGTATCGAATTCTGACAGTGAGTTTTTTTGTATTATAGTTTTGTGTAATGTGTATCGTATTTGTGGTTGTGTAACGAAGATTGTGTAACGTAGATTATAATATGTTTGTGTATTGTGTGTTGCATATGTATTGCGTATAATTATAGGAGATATGTCTTTCTGTTACTAATTGTATCTTCTTGATATTAACTTCTTTTAGTATTGGCAACCAAAGCCTGCTACATTCTGCTGATGGTTTTGATATATCTTTTTCTTCATTAAGCAGATTGACAGCTGCTTCTTTGATTTTTCTGAGTTTCATGTCTGTTTTTTTCATGATTATTAATGCGTTTTTCCATTGTACTCTGTGCTTGTTGTCCCAGGCATGTTTGGATATCTGGGATTTGTCAAAGTCTCTGTTCTTGATGTATTTTTCATACACGTTTATTTTGACACTTAGTGGTCTTACGGTTTCTCCCACTAAGAAATTGTTGCATTTACAGAGTATTTTATAGATGCAGTTTTTTGACCTTTCTAGTGTATTGTTGGGATTGGTTTTGTAGAGGATAGATCTTAGCGTGTTGGCTGTTTCTGAATTATTCTAGAAATGATCTTTTATAAATAAATATTATCCATCGTTAATATAATTTTATCAAATACGATATGCCTATTAAATACATGACAGATATTTTTAGACTAGTAGTTGTTCAATAAGTGCGATAAGAAAAAAATATTGTATTCAATATAATTCTCTTGAACTTTTGTACACTTATATGGTCATCTTCGTCTTTAGATATTCCATCATCATCATCATCCCTTGTCTTGTAATTATATCAGTTGTTTATGGCCCAAGACTGCGCCTGTTTCTCCAATCTGTAACCTTCTTGACTCTTACGTCGTCTTCTATCTATATGATCCATCCATCTTTTTCGCCGTCTTCCTCTGCTTCTAGGTCATATTGAAGTCCGATTGGTTATTTTTCGAAGCATGTTTTGATATGTTTTTTTCAGTATATTGCCGATATATTCTAGGAGGAGTGATTTAATATTATTTGATTATGTTTTCCCTCTTTAGTTCGTTTTCTATTTCCATGTTCGTTTTATGTATTTTCTCATCTTCTCTTGTTATGTTGGGGCATAGTATTGCTGTCATTATTTTTTTTTAATTGTAGTAAGCTGTCTTCCTCTTTTTATTTATTGTTGTTGTTTCCATAGCATACGTAATAACTGGTATCATTAAGAGTCTGTAAAAATTCATCATTATGTTTTTGCTTAATTTTTTGGTTCTCGGTAAATTTCTATTTATTTCATTTCTTTACTGATTTCCTTTAAAAATTTTTTCTTCTACTCTGACCTTCCCAGTGTTTTCAATTGTCACTCGTAAGTATTTGAAAGTGGGTAAAGTTTTAAACTTGGTTTGGTCAAGTTTTGATCTGTTTTTTCTTCCCTGCCTATTTTTATATATTGTATTTAGAACCACGTATATTTATCGAATATGTTTTCCTGCTTTTTGTATTGGTTGTACTATTGTATGTATGACTAGTGTTTTTAGTTTAGTGGTAATTATGTTAAGACCTTATAGGCAATGTTTGGAAGAGATATAGTTATGTTGTTATGTAGTTCTTACAGTCTTCTTTTTATGAATCGGCACTATAATTCCTTAGTTTTATTTATCTGGCATCACATTTTTATAGTATATTTCCTCGATTAGAAGAAATAGGTTTTATATCATGATACTTCTCTATATTAAATTTTATAGCTCTGGTACTATACCGTACTGTGCTTTCGATATCGTCGTTGCTGTTAGTTCCTAGTCTTTCGTCATCTTTATTTAGTGCTTAGTGCTCATTGGTGTATAATTCGTTTTTAAAATGTTCCTTCAATATTCTGCTGATATGTTTGCGTTCTAGTTCGATTTCTTCTTTTCGATTAGGGATTCTGTAACTAGAGTAAAAAATCTAAACTGTAATAAGGAACAACAAAGTAATTCTGGAACAAGTAAACGTCATCTATCACATATCTTGTGCTGAGTGTGACTCATGCTACATCGGGAAGACAGGGAGATCACTGAGAGGACGTCTTACGACACACCGCAGTGATATCAACTTATCTAAGCATACTTGTGCTCTTGTCCAGCATGCTATTAACACTAAACATAAAGTGGACTTTAATGAAGTTAAGATTCTTGGCAATGAACGGAATCTTGTTAAAAGGCAGTTTTTGGAAATGTGTTCAATACTTAAACACCGTAACGCTCTTAATAAGAGAACGGACATTAGTAACTTGAGCCAAATTTATCATGCATTAATATTGCAGAATTAGGCTTAATATTGTTTACTTTAAAATTGTCCCCTAAGGTGTATGTTCTATCATATTTTCATATTAATAATCTCAAATAAAAATAAAATAAAATATTTTCTTACTTTATTAAACTTAGATTCATTCAACTTACATTTTATTGATTATTTTGTCAATGTTACTTTTACACATATGAAATAATTGTTTCTGATCAAATAGTTTAATAAAATTTTATAATAAAATTGATTCATAGAATCTTTATGAGTTTCAGTTCCAAATGTTATGAACCTTGGACTGTTGGAAGTTAAATCAATCTTCACCTGTTGGCTGGCTATTCAGCCACAACTTAGACTATTTAAATACGCCTTGCTGTTCTGTCATATTTTGACCTCAAGGCCACTGTCTTTTCTCGTGGTTGGCGTGTTTCCTACCTGTTGTTGTTCTCATTTCACTGACAGCAACTAAGAAGCTAGGAGTGGTAGGTAACTTCATTATATATATATATATATATATATATATATATATATATATATATTTTAAATATCACTTAATTCAATCATAATCAATTTAATAATGTTACCCAAAGTTAAAATTAAATTTTATTATTAATATACTGTTGGAAGTGTATCTTATGATCTTTTTAGTTCTCTGAAAATTAATGTTTTTTACATATTTTTTATATACATGTACAATTACCACATGTTCTTTTGCTGTGCGAAGTTTGAGTGAATTTGTAAACTGTATTTAGTTTCAATTAATTGTTTATACAACATAATCTTATAATGTCCATTTTCATAAGCTTCTTTACATATTTAATATCATTGACTGCTACATATCTTTTTAAGGTCACAAACTCACAACAACTTTTCTATGGATATTTGGTTTTTCATATTGTTCTTTTTAGATGAACTGAGGATGCTTTTTGATTAAAAAGCGAAACGTCTTCAGTAAATAGATGAAGTAGCCACCTTCTTTGTCTTTTATTTCTCCACTTTGACCGAAAAACCCACCACGTACCTTAATTTATATATATATATATATATATATATATATATATATATATATATATATATATATATATATATATATATATATATATATATATATATATATATATATATATATATATATATATATATATATATATATGTATGCACTTTAAAATATTACGATTTCAGTCAACTTGCTTAAATAAAATGTTGATATTAATAAAGATACAGGGTTTTAAAGTGCAAATTTAAAATTTTATTTTTCTCCACTTTTCGCTATAACTTTCACGTTTGTAAATATTTATGGATAAAAATTTACAAGGAGAAATTATAATTTTATACATACTTTGATCAAGTTCTTAGAGGGCGCCACATATGCTACATACGTGGCATAAATTTGCGCTTAACTTTTTTGCTCTTTAGGTTAGCTCTATTTGTGTTAAAAAATACTAAAGGCACATTATTTTTACAAAGAAAAGGTATACTTGTTAATAACTTCAAAATTCATAATTTTGATATTTGTGCGGTAAAGCAGTGAATATCTGTGGATAAGCATAATTAATAGTTTTTCTTATTAAAACAACTCAAAGATGATAACGTAGTATCATCACAAAATGCTTGGTTATGACTCATAAATATCTTATTGAAGGGATGCTTCTATTTTCTTCTTTATATGCCGTGTCTGTATTTGAAGTTGACCGTCATCATGTTTACAATTTCCTGTCTATATCTCTTCTATAAGTTTCTATACTGGTTGTATTACTTTTTCCCTATTAAAGTAAAATATCCCTATTAACGTAAAATCCTGAGTCGAGCGTCACGGAAGAATCGCTTCACACATCGATGTACTAAACTATAATCAACTTTTATTTTTAAATATCTTATTTATTTTATGTAATAATTAAAATTACTATCAAATGAATGATTTAATATCAAATTTATATTTTATTAATAACTTAATATTTAGTCTCACTTTGACGGGTCTGTATTTTCTTAATACGTTAGCAGGTGGCGCTACTAGCAAACACAATTTATTGAATTATTTTAATATAATATAATTTGTTTAAAATATAAATAATAAATAAATAATGAAATTACTTTATTAAATGTTAATAATAATATTTAAAAATTAAGAAAACATGGCATGGAGATTGGCGCTAGTCTACAGTGCCAGCTACTGTACCTACCACATTTTTTTGAAGGCCGTTTTGATGCCAGTAGGCAACCCCAATGCATTACGGGAAATTTTAACATAGTAGGCTGATATCACGAATGCTTTTGATAACTAAAAATAAGTCTTGTTTCGATTAATCAGTGATTTTTGTAATATCTAGTTTATTTTGGTTTATCAAAGAAAAGCAGAAAATGCCGAGACATAATAATTTTACTAATACGGATATGAGCAGGAATATTTAAAAAGATACCTAAACAGGCTACAACCTAATCACCAAACCTTTAAACATATTTTTCGGAATTTAGGCGAAAATCATTTCGTCCTAAATGTGACAACTTAGGCCGACCGAAAATCATTACGTCTGATCAGGAAGATCAGAATCAGAAGTAATGCTTCGCGTTGACGATGCATAAGCATTTTTATCCTTCCCATTTTACACGTGTGCAAAATCTATTGTCAGCAGATTTACCTTTAACATGTAGATTTGCAAATGATATCCGAAATAGGTAAAATTTTGACCACTCCTTCGTCGATCGAATATTTTTACGAACGAAGCTACATTTACGCACCACGGTCTTTTTAATTTAAAGAAAAATCATTTCTGAGATACTGAATATCCTCATCTTGAGAGAAAAAGGCATTTTCAACCTGAATTTTAAATAGACGTATGGTTTGGAACCATTGGTAACCATTTTTTACGGACATGCGAATTACCTTGTAATTTGAATGGTGAGATTTATTTACAGTTTTTATAAAATGATTTTATTGATTTATTGGAAGAATAGTCATCAAACTTAAGGAGAAATAAGTGGTTTATGCAAGATGGTACACCACCACATTATAGAGAGGGGAGTGAGAACATTCTTAAATACCAACTTTCCTTAACGTTGGATTGTTCGTGGTAGTCATATTCCTTGGTCATGTGTAGAAACACCCTGTATCTTTCTTAATATCAATATTTTATTAAAGCAATTTGGCTTAAATCGTAATATTTTACAGTGTAGAATCTACGGTTTCTTTTTGTACAATTACTTAAGGAAGACCCTGTATACAGCTATCCGTGAAAATCCTATATGGATTATCGAAGTTGGCAAGTTGTTCCTGTAGAATAGGAGCGGTTTTATCATTAAAAGTGGGGAAACATTCTTTGGTTTGGAAATTCTTTGGTTTATCAACTAACTTAGAAGTAGATATGTCATCTGTTTCTTGCAATAGGCCAGTTTGGTTATTAGTTGAACGTATAAAATGCAATGGTGGTTCCATACATCCGGCTAATAGATTCTCGGTAGAAGTAGATTTAAGTACACTAATATTTTAAGCCGAGTATATGTGGCAGACTCATATATAAAGCAACCATAATTAGGAATTGATCTGTTATATGACCTATAAAATATTAGATTAATTTTAGGATCAGCGCCCTATTGGTGGCGATTACCTACTTTTCAACATTTAGGCTTTTTTCGCAATTAACTAAATAGGTTTTAATATGTTCTTCCCATTTTAATTTGGTATCAAGGTATATACCGAGGTAGGTGGAGTGTTTTTTTGAAGTTAGATTAACCCTCTTATAGGCAGTTGAGAAAGTATAATTTTCACCATACAATATCACGTCTACAGGCAGTGTACATCGACTTTCTCACCATTTGAGGTAGCTGTCACCTAGTAGTAATATCGTTAACCTATAAAAAATTACTTTTAAGCTAAGGTACAGATATCTGCATTACCATTTATACTTATGTTTGAATACACGCTGATTTGACGGTTTTTTTTGTGCGATCATGTTCTAGTTGTGAATAAATAATTGTTTGGACGAAAATTAAGGTGGCTGTGAAGGATTTTAATATTATTTGTCCATTATTTTGACTTTTATACAGACATTCATATAAAAACAATAATAATAGAATAGAACTTATAGGATGTATGCTAAATCTCTACTACCACCGCCCATCTTCGTTGTTTATTTTTATTATTTTGTTAAGAAATGTATGATTAAGATAAGTTCAGAGATGCTAAGACTGCATTATTTTATTTATATTCTTTACCTGAGAATGAGGAACAGTTAGAAGAAAAGGCAGAAGAAGGTGCTTTCGAATAACTTTGGAAAAAGTTCTTCGAAAATTTGGAAGACAACTGTTTACATCCTTCTGGTGTATATACAGCCTGTTTGGAATCTTCACATTCTTAATATTCAGATAATTTTTCTCTCCCTACATATCCGGTACATTTTCAACTATCTGTATTGGAAGATAGTGAAGATTAGGAAGTAGAAAATGATGAGGAATGGAATCAAAACAGATTTCTTTGACAACCTTGCACTTGATTTTTCCAAAGATGCCAATTTTGCATACGATTTTAATACAATACTGAAGACAAAGAAATCGATTATTTCACCAAAATTTTTGATTTACATATTCTTGATAAGATAGTTTATCAGACTAATCTATAAGCTAAGCAGAATTAGCCTAAAAGGGCTAATAAGATAAATGAACACGGTCCATGTAATAATTGGCAAGATACAAAGCTAGAGGAAGTGAAGGCCCTAATTGGAGTAATGATTATAACGGGAATACATACACTTACCTTAACTTTCCAATTACTGATCCACTGATCCATATTTAGGCGTATCAGCAGTTTCGCAAATATTTGGATCTAAAATATACAAAAAACTAATTGAAAATTTACACCTATAAAACAATGTAAATGCGGTGCTTTTGACAAACATATGACAAACTGCATAAGATGAGACCACTTGTGAAAAAACTAAATAGTACAATCCAATCTACGTATAACCACTCATCTTGCTTAGCCTCTGATAAATCAATGATAGCGTTATGATGGCAGATCATCACTCAAACAATACATGCAGAAGAAGTCTGTAAAAAGAGGTTATAAAGTTTGGTGTTTGGCAGACTAAATTACAAGCTATATATACAAATTCCAAATTTACACTGGAAAGTCGGCAGACGTTGATGGAGCAAAAAATCTAGGTAAAAAGGTTGTTATAAACCTTGCAAACTGTCTAAAAAACAAGAGATGGTTGATAGCCTTTGATAATTTTTTTAGATCTTTTCCTCTTATAAAAAAGTTATTGAGTGATAAGATTTATGCTGTTGGTAAGAAGAGATCAAACAGAAAGGAATTACCAGATATGTTAAAAAGTAAAACGAAGATGTGCCGTGGAGAATTTATGTTTAGTACAAAACAAAAGGGAGCTGCAATAAAGTGGATGGTTAATAGACCAGTCAACATATTGAGCAACTGTTTTTTTCCACAAGATACAGATTTTGTTAGTCGTCGAAATAAAGATGAGTCCACAACAAATGTGTCATGCCCTAAAGCTGTACGCGTTTATACTCATATACTGGGTTCGACCCGATATACTGGGTTCGATAAGTTCGACCAATATCACGAAAGATATTCCATTGGACGAAGATCTGCTAAATGGTGGTTCAGAATTATTTTTTACTATTTAGTCGATGACTATAGTTAATCCGTTTATACTAATGAAGATAAGTCGACAGAAGAAACTCGACCAACTATCATTTCGCTTAAATTTAGCAAGACAGTTTTGATTTCAAGCATTACTTTACCGAAACGTAGAAATAAATTCGTAATATTTTTAGCAAATTAATGTTTAGTTCCAAATGAAGTGATATTAGTGGAAGTTGGTAGACATATGCCATATAAAGAGAACAATTACAGGCGTAGTAGGATGTGCAGTACTAAGCAAAATGAAATATACTAACATTGAAATATTATGAGTAGATTTTTCCATATATTCCAGATACCTTTTTTTTGTTTTATTTATTCGCATTAACTACTAAGAGATTAATCTACAAATATATTTACATTACAATTACAACTGATGAAATAGACCTATATTCTTCAAAAAGTTTATAACATATACCGAATCACGGTCTTCTTTTAAAATAGATGTGAGGTTAGTTGCAAGGTTATGGTTAGTTCTTATATTGTTGTGTTTATTACACTCCATTAGTATGTGATACACACTTAGGTCTTTATTACAAAACTCACACTTAGGAGGATTGACTCTATTAAATAGGTAAGAATGAGATGGTCTTGTATGACCTAGGCGTAACCTGTCAATTTTTACTTGGTTCACACGACTTATATTTAGTTATTTCCACGGTTTCACACTCGGTTTTATTGTTTTAAGTTTCTCTGCAGTCGTATTCCACTTGTTTTGTCACATACACACTATTTGGTTTCTAATAACCGCTATCATATCACTCGCTACTACTAAGCGCACTATTGTTGCTTCGGTGACGGTTGTTGCTTCTTTAGCATACAAATCTGCTCTTTTATTTTCGTATATGCCTACGTGTGATAAAACCCATAATAATTTAATTTCTAATTGGTGAAGAAAAAATAATTCTGATTTTATTAAGCTGGCAATTGGATGTTTAGAGTATAACTGTACTAAGTACTGTAGAACTTAGAGAGTCTGTAATTATTATTACTTTGGAGTGATGAGTCGATTTTGCAAATCTTACTGCTTCCAAGATAACGTACAGTTCGGCTGTAAGTGTAAAGATGCTATTAAACGAAGATAATTGAAAAGTTTTAGCAGCGTTAGGTGATATTACTGATGCTCTGAATACTGAATTCTTCGAAATCAGTGGTCTATTTTTGTTTGAACGATGTTTTGATTTTTTTATTTACAGGATTTTTCGGTAAAGTGAACGCATCTTCTATTCGCGATTTACTTGGGGCAGTAGTTATTTCGAAAGCTGTTCTTTTTTATGTGTTTTTCCTGTGTTATCTTCTAGCTTTTCTGTGGAGATGGGATTGGCGATATGGGTAATGATATTTTGAGGATTTATGTTAACTTAAAATTTTAGATTTTTGGAAGTTTTAGAGCTGTCAGGGACTACTGGAGGAAATGGATTTGGTTGAATTTCTTTGGTACGGGTTGTGTGAGTGAAGTAATTTGTTCTTAAGAAATAGATTGTGTGTCGTTATGTATGATTGTAGTGCGATTTGGACAATTAGTAGAGGTATGACTATGTTGATTACAATTATAACATGCTTGACTTTCGTGTGATAGGAAAAAACGATAAGGAGTTTTTTCATGAGTAATAATAATAGAAGTAGGAACAACATTTTCTTCAGGAGAAATGTACACAATACGCCCAAAACTTAAAACATGCTGAAGACTGGGGTGCTGTGTTCCTATTTTTAGATAAGTTATGGGAGAAGTTAAGTTTAATGCTAATTTGGCAAGTTCCTCTTCTATAAACTGATCTGGGATTGATGGGCACATGTTAGACAGTAATAGCCTTTCGTTGGGTGTAATCAGTCTGCGGATGGGAAGTTGTTCATCGTTGATTTTTATTGTTCCGTTACAATTGATCAGAAATTTGTTTACGCAATCTTCGCTGGATAAATATACACATATTATGTTGTTTGTGATTCTGGATGCAAATATGATGTCTTCCGGTTTGATGATGGATCCAATTGTTATAAGATAGTCTTCCAATTTGACTTCATTTATTTACGTTACGATTACTTGTTTCTTTGAAGAGTATGATGATTTCTTTTGTTGACTGGTAACTGATGAGTATGATTTTGGTGTGGAAGTGGTAGGTTGAGATATAGAAACTTAGTTTAGATATAGAAAACTAAGGCCGACCCTGTTTTATCAACCAGTTTGATGATTAGGGACCAGTGGCCTCGACCAGATTTCGATAAAACGAAAAATTTTAGTAAATACTCTTGAGTATTATTTACCGTTTAAAATGAAAATACTTCGGAACCAGCTGATAGCGTGGTATGTTACATCGTTGCCAGGGCCGAGCTCATTTTCCCAGATACCTTTTGTTTAAATATTATGGCAATTAGAATTATAAGGGTTGATTAAATAATGAGAATTTATTCTTAATTTTAATAGAGATTTTTTTAAATTTGGAGAATAAACATGGTTTATAAGTAGTTTCGAAGCGTGTCTTTTAATTGCCATCTATGATTTTTATTTTTTTATTTTATAGTTTTTTTTTAATTAAATAAACCATGACACATTATCAAACAATTTTTTGGAACTGTATTTATATTTCAAGGAAATATATTTCTTTCAGTGTAATAAGACCATTAAAGTCATATATTAACATTTTTTATTATCATTTGTCAATTTTATTTATTTTTGATTAGATCGAAACTTTTTATTACATTTGTTTAATACCACCATAACATATAACATTTAGAAGCTATTCAGTTCGAACTGTTTGTTATTTAATAATTATGTAATTCTGCTGTTGCTTATTTTATTTCTTATTATTAGGTTTGGCGACGAAATAGTTCCACCACGTAATATTTGATCGCTGGGAACAAAAAAAAGCTCTAAATTAGGCAAATAGAAAAATAAAATAATAATTAGATTTTTATATTAGTTTGTATTATTAATTATTTGATTGTTTTATAAATAGTGTGAGAAAATAACATTGCGACGTGTTTAGTATGCTTATTTTATTTTAGCATTATTATAATATAGTGCATCTTATTGGTTTATATGTATTACCTAATAAAATTTTATTATTGTAATTCATAAGTAATGGGAATTATCCACCTTTGTGAGATAAAACAATTTTATTGGCGTTTTGACATATTATTATGTCGTAAACATGAAAGTACCTAAAAAATGATTTCCAATCTAAAAGTCCAAAAGTCACTAAAATAGTTTTAAAAATATGGATCTTCCAGCAACAAATTTTCATAATTCGTCTGATAGCGATGGCGCATGATTCAATAGAAGGCATGAATGCAGTGTCTTTTATATATAAAATTTTGTGCTCCGACTACACTATGACTTGTTTCGTCCTATATTGACACTCTAGATAGAGCTATTCAAAGGTAAACTCGGACAAAGACAGACACACACAGTGTTCTCTACTTTCTTTCATCCAAGGTATATTGCATGCATCTTCATTTTATGCCCACTCACTAGTGAGAAATTTTGTTAAGAGGCTAAAAGTTAATTTAGTTAAATTGCTACAGGTTTGTCTTCGACTTATTGCTATCTGACGAATTCCAATATAGTGCGAAATGTGTGTCATTGAGAGCGAAGAAAAAAATTAAAGAAATTTATGGTTTCTAATGCTTAATACGCCAACTTGTATAAAATAGTTTTAATTCGATAATAATTTTGGTTAATTACCATTGTATGTTATTTACTAAAGTTGCTAAATTTAAATTTAGACTTTTTATGTTTTGACATGACTGATTCACGAAATATCGTGTCCTCAAATTTTGCTTCCTCGCATCTAAACTCTTTTAATACTAATAAAACTTATATGAAGTATAAATAACAAAATTAAAGGGAACACAGATAGAGCAGAAGAAGGAGAGATAGAGAGAGATAGTGTGGTTTTCACTATAACTAGACCTGAAGCCCTTGAGAAATCAAAACTTGCTGACTCATTTACCTGTACGAGCTAACATGCACTACAGTGGCTCCGGCCATGACCACTGGTTAAACCTTGGCCGCATCGATTCCGATCCACAATGCAACTAGCCGTGCGGCCAGCAACATGCTGTTTCTACGTTGGACGCATCTTCAGCCAGGCTTCCTACATCCATTCTTCTTTTTAATTGTGAGATGGATGTCTCGGAGGTAGCCGTTGCTGTGTATACGTATAATCGTACAATAAAACGAAAGAAAAAATATTGGGTAGATCCCATTTTTAAGTAGTCCTATAAAACACAAACTTTACAACACACGAACAGATTACTGTCTGCAGCATACTGGCTGTGCATCATGCGCGTTGTCTCATAAGAGTACATACTTATTTTGAGTCACAACGACTGGCTGGCCAGAAGTATCCACGAAATGTGGCCGGTACGTGTGCGTTGGTCCATTACAACATGTTTAACATTGTTTGGATACGACCAGCTATAATCCTGGCCGTCGCTGGAATCGCAGTAGTGCGCGTTAGCTGTAAGGGCGAGAAAAAGACCAAAAAATTTTAAAATGCATAACACGAACCGACCTTGAAATCACAGACAGGCGTGTTTCAAAGATCAAGTGGTTTACAGCATAATGGCAAATCACTTTTAATTCAAAATAGATAAAGATATATGTAGGTAAATGAAATATTTGCTTAGTGTCTTAAAGTCAGTTCATGCTAGTTAGTTTTGATTCAACCATCGTTTTCACCCATACGCCAATGGTGAAAGAAAAATAGGGGTCAAAGATTGAGAGGGATGATACATTGACAAAGAACATTAAATTGAATGTATCCGATATTATTTACATAATAACACTTTGCACAGACAAATTTTTATCTAGATAATGAATGCTTTTTACCATTAAAATTTTAGAGTATCCATAGGCTCATCCTTGTCTTCATTATTGTCAAATATATTCATGGAGGATTTCGAACAAAAATTGTATACAAGCAGGACAAATAATCTACAGTATGATATAGATATATAGATGCTGTGTTCTCCATTTGGCTTTACTAGCATTTATTAATAATTTTTTTCTCATTGACATGAACAGTAAAGAGGAATCAATCAACTTCAACATTGAAAAAGAAAACAACAAGGAGCATAAGTATTCTAGAAACACTTGCAAGAAGGGGTTTAAAAATGACTAAAATACCGTAGATAAAGAGATTTTCAAAAAAATTAAAAAGGCTAGGAAATACCACTAAGTGTCAGGATAAACGAGCATGAATGTACATTAAAAACAGTGACTTGGAAATGTGAAAAAAAAGAATAATCCAACATTAGCGGATTAGTAAAAAGTCAGAGACACGTCATCTACAATTAAACAAAATACATATTAAACACACAATGCATAAACATAAAATACATAAAAACATAATACATAAATGCATAATATAAGGGCAAATATTATATAAATACACAAAATAATCAGATTGTTATCCTGCGGGCACAAATAAGACCCTCAGATTTTTTTAATGAAAAACATAACAACCTTTTGGTTATATTTTTAACACAATTTTTTTAAAATACTTTTTTTTTAAACGATTTCTGGAGCTTAAATCAAAACGTGAAACAGCAGTTACAAATGTAATTTTCATTACAATCAATTGTGACTTAATCTCATTTGAACATAATAGTTACCTTTCCAATAATTACAACAACAATTTTCGAATTAATTAGGGTCAAACCTCACAAATAGTCCTTCGCTTATGCAGTGCAACATGGAAAGTAATATTTGCATGCTAATGATTAGTGTCACTCAGATTAAAGTAGTTTATTGTACTAGAGAGAGTTATTACAGAAATATATATTGGCATTTTTTAAAGAAACAATGAAAATATGATGCGTACAATAGGCTGGTTGTTTCTGGTGCAACATTGCATTTCTTTGGTTTTGTTGATCTATATTCTTTGATTATTCTTGTAATCTATTACTTGTAATTGCATGTTGTGTTTTGTATGTGCAGAGTCATAATTCAGCAAAATCTATATCTTCCAGTCTGTTTTTTAATCCCCAATAAATTCCTCTATTAGAGTTTACCTTTACTAGTATGGAGTCCAGTAAAATTTAAATAGTAGGGAGGATATAACGCAGGTTTGTTTTACTCCGTTTAGCACAACTATTGTGTTATGTTTTGCCGTTGTTTAGGACTTGACTTTCTGTATCACTGTAGAGTTCTTTGATGAAATTTATTATTTTTTCTGGTATTCCTATTTTAGTAGTGCTTTCCACATGGCCATGTATGTGTGCATGTTAAAGCCCACAAAGCATATAAATAGTGGAGAGTTGAATTTCTAAGACTTATCGACGATTACTCTGTTTCATATATTCTGCAAGTAGGTAATCTCTTGAACTTTCTCCCAATACCCAGATCATATTTAATAATTCTTCTAAAAAAAAATTCATTTTAAAAATTAAAGAGAAGCCACACAGACCGATACCGACTAAAAAGTAATATGAAAACTTATTTTTTTAAGCAAACTGTTTTACCATTGTTAACTGACACAAGTGGCCTTTTACTTATTTGTAAAGCTCATCCAGGACCAAAAATAGGCCAGGAAAGGGATAATCAAATTAACGGAAAGCAGTTTTAAGTACATGTTGACGTTGAGCCCAAAAAAAGCTCGATAGCAGACGCTTAAACCTATCCGAAAGTCATAAACGCAAATGTAGGTTATACACAAAGGTCTCCGCGGTCGTAGTGGTGAAAGTTTTATTAGGTCAAACGACCCCTTTATGTGAACATTTAGGAAAAATCTTAACATGCAAGACTGAAAAATATGATTAAAATAAAAACAGTAGGAGAGCAAAAATTACCAAAACAAATTAAGCATAATCAATTGGTAGATTAAACCCTGACAGATCAAGCTTTAATGTAAATACCAAAGAATTCTAAAAGCAATAAGTATCGACTTGTACTTGAAATATAACAGAACATTTCACAGAAAAACATAATAAACTAATAGGTAAAATAGAAAGGCAGCGAGAAAATATTTTGAGAAGAAGACAACTTTTCTAAATGACCTAAATATTTTAACACTAACATTAAGAGAAATATTTGTTATTTGCTTCTGTTAATTTCTTACTATTACGAAGACCCCAAGCTTATCACGGCTATAAACAAATATAATTACTAATAGTTTATCGTAATTAATTTTAATCCTTGTATATATATATATATATATATATATATATATATATATATATATATATATACATAACTTTCATTTAAATTAAATGTATTTCTAATGAGTTGAATAAAAGCGTGAAACAATCCGTGAGTAACAAGGAGAAAAATGAGCAAAACAATTATTATCGAAATGTTTAAACAATACTTACAATTTTCATTTTAATCGTCGATATATAATGCACCTGTTTTACACTATGTACAGTAAACCGATAAGTAAGAGTAATGACTTTATATATTCCCCTTCACTTTCATTGATTCGTACTTGCCGACAGATATGTTCAAAGCTAAAACTATTGTTAAATGACTTTAATATGTATGTTCCATAAAGTATAATACTATGGTGGAGGTAAATCCCTACAAAGCGTTTCTCTGATTTATTTGCACTAATCTGTAACAATTATTATATTTGATGATCTGTACGAAGAAAAAACGGTAGTATTATAACTTTATTTTTATAGTATTTTACTACCTAAAAGTATAAACCCAAATAAATAACATAACTATCCTGTAATTATCTCGAAAATTCTACTTGAACCAACGTTTTTTGAACTAGTCATTTATAAGGACAATATCGAAACCTCCCTTTCTGTAGACAGCAAGATAAGTTTATAATGAGCGTGGTCATCATTTCCGAACATAGGTTTATTGTAGATGTCACAAACAGGACCTTAGTTGTCGGCAAGGAAGAAATTCTACTATCCGCCTAGAAATCAGCAAAATGGGCTAAAGATGTTAAAAGCAGAAGACACGAAGATCCCTCCTGCGAACAGCTGACAGCGAACAGATCGTGGTCGCAAAAATTGATGCATCTAGTGGCTTGGAAGCCATGTTATTGGAACAAGAGGAGAAGAGCCATGGGGGCGTCATTTTGGCCAGATGTTAGGTGGATAGAGGAAGACCATTCCAGTAAGAATGGCTAACCCAAATGACAACAAGATTACTTTTAAAAATGGCAAAATATTTAAAATATGTGAGCCAGTTGTAAGATTGGCCAGAATAGAAGAAAACGTGCATAAAGCCAGCAGTACACACCAACTCTCCACTAAACTGTTGAAAGATCTAGCGAAGTCATGGAAAGAGGCATCATCTTTAAAGAAAAAATCACTAGCCGCACTGACTTCTCCGATCTCCCACAAGACGTCTCTTATTTACAAAACAAAAAGGAGGTTTTGCCTTTCTTAAGAAGATGCGAAAGGAGAATGTCATCGAAGAGTTGAGTAGTCCCTAGTCTTCTCCAATAATGTTCGTAACTAAGGAAGATGGTTCCACCAGGTTCTGTGTCGACTACAGAAGATTTAATAGCGTCACCAAAAAAGATAGGCAGCCGATGCACCGTATTAACGACACTCTTAGTGCCTAGGCTGGATCGATATGATTTTAAATCGTGGATCTTAAAAGCGGCTATTGGCAAATTGCAGTCCACCCTGAAGACAGAGAGAAGCATTTTCTGCTAAAAATGGGTTTTACCAATTTAAAGTGATGCCATTCGGATTGTGTAACAAACCTGCCACGTGTGGACTTACATGGAAAACTTATCTGGCATACCCCGACAACATCATGGTCATCGGAAAG
This sequence comes from Diabrotica undecimpunctata, assembly GCF_040954645.1. Taxonomy (NCBI): domain Eukaryota; kingdom Metazoa; phylum Arthropoda; class Insecta; order Coleoptera; family Chrysomelidae; genus Diabrotica; species Diabrotica undecimpunctata. The sequence continues at coordinate 94,624,503 of NC_092806.1, read as the reverse complement.
AATTTTGATGAACACCTTGCCAATTTGAAAGAAGTTTTCACCAAACTTAGGAACGCTCACCTACAAGTAAATTTCAAGAAGTGCAAGCTCTTCCAAGAAAACGTTAGTTTCCTTTGACATGTAAATTGATTCTCAGGATTTGCAGGAGAGCAATAAAAGATCAGCCCACACCAAGAAACAAAAACGATGCCCGAAGCTACCTTGGCCTTTGAAGTTACTATCGTCGTATAGCAGTATCGCCGTGAACAGTATAGCAAAGATATAACATCGTAGTAATTAATTTTTATAGATACTGATAAACCGTGGCATTTGAATAGCTTAGCAATTTGTTAAAATGTAGATTCTGCTTTCTCTATCCTAGATTTTATTTCTAGGGAAGGGTCCCAATTTTCATTGACGTTCGTAGCAAGGTAGGTGTATGTTTTTATTCTTTCTATTGGTTGACCATTAACACTGATTCTTTCAATTTGCTGTTCCTTCTTGGAGATCATCATACATTTTGTTTTCTTAATGTTCACTGAAAGTCCATATCTCTGACTCACCTTTGTAATTCTATTTATTAACTTCTGGAGGACTTTATGACTGTCAGCGAATACCACCGTGTCATCTGCGTATCTGATGTTATTGATTTATCCTACGTTAATTCGAATTCCGGTTTAAAGATCTTCTACTGATTCTTGAAAGATTTCCTTAGAGTATATGTAAATAGCAAGAGTGATAGTATACATCCCTGTCGAACCTCACGTTTGATTTTGATATCGTCGTCTCCTGTCTCTGTACAAATAGACGATGTTTGATTCCAGTAAAGATTGCTTATAACTCTTAAATCACCGATGTTTATTCCAATATTTGTTAATGTGTTCATTAGCTTGTCGTGTTTTAATGTATCAAATGCTTTATGATAATCAATGAAGCATGCATAAATATCGCAATTCACATCTCAACATCGTTGAAATGACACTTTATACTAAAGAGAGCTTCTCTCGTACCCACTGCGTTCCGAAAACTAAACTGTGTACGGCTAATTTTTTCTTCGCATAGTCTTTATACCTGTTGTATATGTACGTGTAATGTAATGAAAATGGTGTTGAATGTATTTTATGTTCCTTTATTTCACGAACTAAAAACATGTGTGTGGTAACATAAATAACTCCGTAACTCCGTAAGTAATGAAGTGAGTAACGTCCCAAGACATCTGTCAACGTCCAAGTATCATGTCATGGAACTACTAAAATGTATTGTTTTCTTTGGTTGAGCAATAAACGTTGACTTCAGCCATGATCTTGGTATTACTCCGTTTAAATATGTGTCATTGAATATTTTTGTTAGTCGTTGAGTACCGTCGGTATTAAATAACTTTATGAGTTTAGCATAAGCATTGTCAAGTCTAGGAGCTTTGCTTTGGTAAGTGGTCATTACATAATTATGTGGAACGAAGGTTGTTCGGATCTATTATCAAAGAATTTTTGTATGTATTTGGCCCATATGAATATTTCTTGATTTTTATCTATGCCGATGTTGTCCTGTTGATCTTGCAGTTTTCTAGCTGTGTTGTATTTTTGAAGACTAGCTGTTTGTTTTACTTTTTTATGCATATTAAAAATGTATCGTGTTTTGTTCTAACAACTCTCTCTCTTTACACTGTATTTTTAAATAATTTTCTTTGCCCTTTCGTATTTCGGATCTTATTTGTCTCTGAATATTTTTGTACATTCTTTTGTTATTCTTTGATTTTCTTCTTTCTTCCATGAGTTGCAGTAGATTGTAATTCATCCAACTTTTCCTCTTATCTTTATTTTTTATTAGATGTTCTTCTCTGATCTTGTTAAAGGTTTTACATATATTTTGAAGTAATTCTTCTGGATCATATGTTTGCTCCATGTTGCTTAGCTTTTCTGAAAGAATCTGTGTGACTGTCTACTTTGTATCCTTATCTTTTAGTCTTCTCATATTACATTGTTTGTTACTGTTTTTTTTTGTAAGCTTTTAAAATCTAAACCTAAATTTACCAATAACAGGAATATGATCTGACGATACGTAAGCGCCGGGATAACTTTTAACTGATAGGCATCCATTACGGAATCTCTGGTTCACCATTATGTAATCAATTTGATTTCTTATTATGTTTCCTAGTTGATCTTCTCTTTCCTAGACCAAAATCACCAATTCTTTGTCAAGACAGGACATAATCAAAGATATATCTACTGAAGTTTCGGTAGATTATATTAAAAATAAAATAAAAACGTGTGATTCTGTGTGTAAATGTTGAAATATTAAAAGTAAAAGGATTAAAAGGAAAGAAAGTAAAAAAAAAATTGTACACAATACATCCCAACAAGAACCTGTATTATCACTTTTAAATCGCAATCAAAGGAACGAAGCACTAAAAAAACCTACCAATTTTCCGTAGCAAGCAGAATCGCTTTGAAACTTTTTGTATTCGATTTAGAAAAGTATTAGAAATTTTTGTTAACAAAATTCTTGATAATAAAATGAAAATTGCATTTTGTGCATAAAAAAATGCATTTCCAAAGTGCATAAAAAATTTGCAACTAAGAAAATATATACAGAAATAAGTTTAATTTTGTTCCTCGGGGTTTTTCGAGGAATATAAGCATGAATATGAAAACGACGATGGTGATTGAGCTACCTGGTTCTCAGTGTGGACCTTGTCTCCTGGAGTATGTTAATTTTATGCTAAATCAGTCTACATTTATAAGTAGTCGGTTTTCGAGGTCTCTGAATACAAATATGATAACATCGATGATCCTCGAGCTACCTGGTGGCCAGGGTGAACCTGGTCATCTGAAGTTTTATTTTATTTTCATTCAAAATCAGTAACAAGTCATTACTAGTATATTAGTACAAGATATCTGGTGCCCAGCGTGGACTTCATGTCCTAAAGTTTTTTTTTAATAATTTAATATTTAGGATTTTTATGAAAGTCTGGTATCAAATAAGAGTTAAAATATGATTTTTTTTATATAATTTTCTTCTGTATCAGATAACTGATTTTCTTCATAGTTCCCCATATTCGAGAAATTTTCACACAGCACAATTTTTACTTGCCAAATTTCAAAGCAAGTCATTCTTTCTACATCTGCATTTTTATATAATAAAAGAGTGATTTTCATAATAACTTAAAATAGAGCGAGAAAAAAACGCACTTTAACTAGGTATTTCATTTGGAGGATATCTATATACTAGTACTTATAAGAGCCCATGTGAGGATAAAACACGGGAGCTGCTACAGAGGAGATTATATTAAGTATTACCTAGCACTCCACCAGTGCTGATAACTGCTTAAAACTGCTAAATTTAAAAAATAATGTTTAGGATACTGTTTTCAAGTTTTATATAAAGTTACATGATGTATTTTGAGGTCATTTATCAACGAAATATTTGTGTTTAGCGACCTCAAAAACCTACGAGTAATGACTGTCGACTGATTTAAAATGAAATTAACATAAAACTCCAGAAGACGAGTTGACCCTGGGCACCAGGGAGATTATCGCCGTCATAATATTCGTTTTTAACAACTACAAAAACTGCTGAGTAATGACTTTTGACTGATTTCGAATGAAAAAAAAAACATAAAACTCCAGGAGACGAGATCCATTTTAAGTACCAAATAGCTCGAGGATCATCGTGGTTATCATATCATATCATATATGATTTCCGAGTTATAACTGTCATCTTCTTAACGTGCCCTATCAAGTTCCCTTGACGTTGGCGATTAACATGGCGAAACTGTCTCTGTCTTGAGCTATTATATAACTGTCAACTAATTTAAAATGAAATTAACATACTACAAAAGACATGGTCTATCCTAAGTACCAGGTAGCTCGAGAACCATCGTCGTTATCACATTCGTATTCAGCGATCTCAAAAACCCCCTAGTAACAAAATTGAACTCATTAATTCGATATTTTCTGAGTTACGAATTTTATTCATTTCAATTAATTTTCTAGTAGGCTTGTGTAGTTCATGAGCGAACTAGTTCAAAGATCCGGCTTCGAACCGTGAACTAACGCCCGGTTCCACCAACGTGATCTAAGTAAAATCTTACCTAAGTTTTGCTTAGTCAAAAATATTTCTTAGTTGTAATTTGCGTTCCACCATACAAGTCTTTACCCAACTTAACCAAGAAAAAACTTAAGTTCTCAGAAATACCAACTTTGCAAAATTGTCAAGAATTCTTAAATTGTTGACTCGTTAATAATGCAGAAACAACAAAAAAAGAAGAAAAAGATGAACATTTGTGTCATCTTTGATGCTGTCTTTAATTCAATGTCATTTCAATATTTATTGGAAATGTAAATGGTGACCTGTGTTCTTGTGTATTTTGATATTTTATTTTGTAGCTAGTATAAAATAAATATAATAGTTTAAACTATAGTACACACTATATTCTATATATATATATATATATATATATATATATATATATACACGATAAACTACACACTTCGGTGGAATTTACAATAACAAAAAAAATATAAAAATAAAAATGCTATCAACACAAGAACATCTACGTACGCTATGTATACACTATAAACTATTACATACTATCTACTACTTTTATATTATAGATTACCATACTACGATATTACGATATACTATACTATAGATTAAATAAGATTATAAAAATAAAACATCCAATTAGACCGAAAAAATGCGAGTTAACCCAACATCGACGATCAACAGATGAAATTTAACCTCACTTATGTGTCATGTCAATATATGACAGAAGATGAATTTCAATGCATGCTCCAAGTTAAAATTTTTGCTTAAGTCGTCATAGTAGGTGACTTAAGCTTAAGCAAAAATATTTGTACTCAAGTAAATATTTTTAGTTGGTGGAACGAAACTCAACAAACTTAAGTGAAAATTATTTCTTAAGATCAAATTTTCACTTAAATCGCGTTGGTGGAACTGGGCGTAAATGAACTAGTTCGCCAGAGCTGGCTTAAACCGTTCACTCGCTCCGCTGAGCCGTTTATTTCTCAGAGCCGAAGCTTCGCGTTTCGTTTGTTCATCGGTCAGGAGCGGTTCAGTTCGAATCTTCCAAGTCCAGACCCGACGAACGAAATAAGTGAGCTGGGTAGCTGAGCGGGTAGCGGGTAGTAAGGAAGAGCATGAAAAGAACTAACCATCTATGACCATCTAACTAATATGTGGACATGTGGACGATTAGTAGAAGTGGGTGAGCGCTAAGCGGCAGTGAGCGCTAAAACTGCTGAGAAATCATTTAGTTCAGATTATAATTTCAAGTTTATGGTGCGTTTTATTTTCATTATATAGGTAATTTAGTTTACTTTACGGTGAGAGTGAGCTGATAACTGGTGATATATACTCAGTGACATTAGAAGTGTTACACCCAGAAGGAATAATTTTTTGAACTTAATTTTTTGGCAACATGGTAGATTTACATCAAGAATGAAACGATAACGTTGTCAAGAATTTTTATTAACAAGTAATCAAAAAAAAATTAATAATGTGTATGGCGACCCCGTAGCTGAATACACTTCTGTATACGTCTAGGCATGGACAAAATGAGATGTTCAATGTCTGCTTGTGGCACCTCGTTCCAAGCAACTTAAACTTCATGTATTAACTGTGCCAGAGTCTGTGCAGGATGGTGCAAAGTGGACAGTCTCCTTCCCATCATATCCCATACATGTTCGATAGGATTTAAATCCGGAACACGGGACGGCCGTGGCAACACATTAACGCCAGCTTCTTGGAAAAAGTCCATAGTTTGATGAGCAATATGGGGACGCATGTTGTGTTGCTGAAAAAGGACGTCTCGACGGCCGTCGAGATAACTCAGTAAACTGGTTTGTAAGATGTCCTTAACATAACGCGCAGCTGTGATATTGCCTCTAATAAACACAAATGGTGATCGGTTACCATAGGCAATAGCCCCCCAAACCATTACTCCAACTGTCCGGTATACATGCCTCTCAACAGCAAACCCGATATCTCGTCGTTCTCCACGGCGGCGTCTTACCATCCTACGACCATTATGCATTCCTAAACAGAATCGTGATTCATCGCTGAATGCCACATTACGCCATTCTGCTACCCAATGCTGCCGTTCTCTGCAAGAATTCAAACGTTGATGACCGTGGTCCGCAGTCTAAGGAAGCACTAGTCATGGGCGGAATGAAAACAATCCAAAGGCTCGAATACGACGGTATAGTGTACGCATACTAACAGGTCTACCTACTACTCCAAACCATTGGTCAGCAATTTGACGCGCAGTAGCAAAACGGTCTCGCAGAGCCAGTAATCTAAAGCGCCTATCTTGACGCTCCGTGGTACGCCTTGGTTGACCAGTTGGTCTTCTTCGTGTTCCTCTTTCTTAGTTTGTCCACACACGACAGACACGCATAGCCGTCATTGCCGTACAATTAACACGACGGCCAATTTCGCGATACGACAAACCCATATCTTTATACGCAATAATTCTGCCCCTGTCAAAATCGCTAAAATGGTGGTAATTATGGTTTATTCGAACTCGATGCATTTGCTTACACTGAATACAATTAGACTGAGGATTTCTATACGAACCGGTTTTCACAAGTCGGTCTCTCACAAAAAAATTTAGAAGATAAAACTTTATTTTTACAAAAAGTAGAAGAGATAAACCATTGGTATTGTTATCATAGCATGTTTTTAATATAGTCATTCTGTTGCCAAAAAATTAAGTTCAAGAAATTACTCCTTCTGGGTGTAACACTTCTAATGTCACTGAGTATTTTTAGGTAAGTAAAAATTGTTTTTGTGTATAATAATTGTGTAGAATAATATGTATATTAACAATAATAATATGTACAATAGAATAATTATTTTATGTTTATTAATTATTAATTTTTGTATATAATAATTAATTATTGTATGTAATAATAATTGTATGTTTATATAGTACCTATATTTGTGTATAATAGTACTTGTGTATAATAATAATTGTGTACAATTATTGTAAGAAGTTAATTAAGTCTTTTTTATTTCAGATTCAAAAAAATACTGTAAGTTCGAAAAGAAAGCACAGTGCTCTTTGGGACTATTTTACGGAACATGGAGACAAAAGAGCCAAATGCAATTACTGCTCCCAGTCAATTAGCATTGCTAATGGTTCAAATGGAAACTTAAGTCGCCATATGAAAAGTAATCATCCCATAGCCTTAACATCAGTGGAACCGTCTAAGTCTAAACTTATACCTGAAATTCAAGTAATGAATAGTGAAGATGTTTCTGGTCACACGTCACCTTCCTCAAGTACCAAAGCAAGATCTTAAACCAGAATAACAAATTTTGTTCAAAAGCCGCCATCAATAAATAAAATAGAACACATGCATTAAGAATGGTCGAAGAAACAGAATTTAAAGAATTAATTAAAATGGTATCTCATTGTCCAAATTATCAATTACCATCTAGGAAACAATTATCTGAAAATTTGCTCATAAAAACACATTATCAAATAGCAGAAGAATTACAAATAAAGTTAAATAACGCACAAGCCGTGTGCCTTACTACTGATTCATGGCCATCCCGCTCTAATGAAAGTTACATTGCTGTAACAGCTCATTATATTGACGAACAATCAAAGCTTTGTTCTTCTGCGATAGGCTGCATCCAATATAATGAAAGACATACTGCTGAAAACATGTTAGATTTACTCAAAAACATAGTGCAAGAATGGCAAATTTCTCACAAAATAGCTGCTGTTGCAAGTGATAATGCGATAAATATTTTATTAACTGTTAAAATGGGCAATTAGACATCGGTTGGGTGCTTTGCATATTCATTAAATTTGGTTGTTCAGAAAGCAAAACGGACAATATCAGACACTCTTACAAAGGTGAAATATATTGTAGAATATTTTTAAAAAAGCACTCAGGGACTACGTAACTTACAAGACGCCCAAAGACAAATGAACTTACCACTTCTAAAATTGAAACAAGAGGTTTCAACTCGTTGGAATTCTTCATTTGAAATGTTAGAGCGCATATTTAAAATACAAGATGCTATTATTACAACTACAGTCCTTTTGCGGAACGACCTTTCCATGCAGCAAGACGACTGGGACATTATAGAAGAGGTACTACTGCTCCTGCAACCATTTTATGAAGTAACAACAGAACTTTGTTTCGAAAAAAAATGTAACATTATCAAAAGTTATTGTGTTTTGTAAAATTATTGATAAATTTTTATCAAAAAGTTCTACAGACAATCCTAAAGTGACGGCATTCTTAGATGTTTTAAAAGAGGAAATGAGAAATCGATTTTAAAATATAGAAGATAATGAGCTTTTTGCAGAGTATACTATTTTGGACCCAAGGTTTAGAAATCGAGGTTTTACAAATGTCAAAGCTTTTGAGAAGGCATTACAGGGACTTCGAAATAAACTTGCGGTTATAGCTTTGCCGGAAGTTAATTAAGAAAGGCCTACAAACAATATAAACATAAATATTACAGTCAGTGAAGACAGAAACCAGCAGAAGAGCATTTGGGATGACTATGATGAGGAAACTATAAAAATCATTTTACCAGAAAATAAACAAATGGCTGGCATTATAGAGTTGGACAAGTATTTAGGTGAGGACTATCTAGATAGAAAAAGCAATCCACTAGAATGGTGGGATCAAAGAAAAAAGGTTTATCCAAATTTATACTCGTTAATTTTATATCGATTTTGTGTCGTCGCAACTTCTGTGCCATGTGAACGGATTTTTTCTGGCACAGGTCAAATAATAAATGAACGTAGAACTCTTTTAAAATCGAGTAAAGTTTCGAAATTAATATTTTTAGATACAAATATTTAAAGTAAGTCATTTAAATCTATTTCAGAATGTATTAATTTTAGCTACTTTCTTATAAATTGGGTTAGAGTTCTGGTTTTATTTTTTAAATAAATACTATTTAATTTGTGCTTTATTTTCTTATTAATGATTTTGACCACATTCTTAAAAAAAAACAATAATAAATTTTGTAATAAAATATTTATAATTCTAATATAAATTAAAATCGGCTTTATCAAAAATAAACTTATGTAGAAAAGATAAAATAATCTTACATTTTGCTCATGTGTAAATAAATCTCTCATGCTTAGTAACTCTTTGAGTTAATGAACTAGTGAACTAAAAGAGCGACCTAGTTCACTTCTCACATTTGAACTAAACTGAGCGCTCTTTATGATGAATTATTATGCCCAAGCATATTTTCTAGGTACTTTCCTTGCAGTTTTCTGCAGAAACTGCAGATATGCAGTTTCCTTATGCACAAAATAAAATTTTTTATTTACGACCATGAATTTTGTTCACAGACTTTCCTGACATTTTCCCGAATCGAATGCAAAAAGATGCACAGCGATTCATCTTACTGTGGAAAATTTTTTGATTTAGTGCTTCATTTTCTCGCCTAGTATTAAAATAACTTGAATTCGATAAACGAAAGGTGTTGTTATGTTTTCATTATTTCAGATACGGTCATACTGAAAGTCAATGCAAAAGCAAAGCTAGGTGCGATAAATTTAGTGAATTACACAAAAGGAAATGGTCGCCAGCACAATTAAAACATTTTGAAGTAAACTCAATTTTTGGAAAGTCGTTGGTATTGTGTAATTCACTAAATTTATTGCACCTAGCATTGCTTTTGCATTGACTTTCAGTATGACCGTATCTGAAATAATTAAAACAGAACAACACTTTGTTTATCGAGTTCAAGTTATTTTAATACTAGGCGAAAAAATGAAGCACAAAAAAGTACTAACAAAAAATTTTTCACAGTAAGATGAATCGCTGTGCATCTTTTTGCATTCGATTCGGGAAAATGTCAGAAAAGTCTGTGAACAAAATTCATGGTCGTAAATTAAAAATTTCATTTTGTGCATAAGGAAACTGCATATCCAAAGTACCTAGAAACTAGGCTTAGGCATAATAGTTCATCATAAAGAGCGCTCAGTTTAGTTCAAATGTGAGAAGTGAACTAGGTCGCTCTTTTAGTTCACTAGTTCAATAACTCAAAGAGTTACTAAGCATGAGAGATTTATTTACACATGAGCAAAATGTAAGATTATTTTATCTTTTGTACATAAGTTTATTTTTAATACCGCCGATTTTAATTTATATTAGAATTATAAATATTTTATTACAAAATGTATTATTGTTTTTTTTTAAGAATGTGGTCAAAATCATTAATAAGAAAATAAAGGACAAATTAAATAGTATTTATTTAAAAAATAAAACCAGTACTCTAACACAATTTATAAGAAAGTAGCTAAAATATATTCTTAAATAGATTTAAATGACTTACTTTACATATTTGTATGTAAAAATATTAATTTCGAAACTTTGCTCGATTTTAAAAGAGTTCTACGTTCATTTATTATTTGACCTGTGCCAGAAAAAATCCGTTCACATGGCACAGAAGTTGCGACGATACAAAATCGATATAAAATTAACGAGTATAAATTTGGATAAACCTTTTTTTTTGATCCCACCATTCTAGTGGATTGCTTTTTCTATTTAGATAGTCCTCACCTAAATATTTGTCCAACTCTATAATGCCAGCCATTTGTTTATTTTCTGGTCTAATGATTTTAATAGTTTCCTCATCATAGTCATCCCAAATGCTCTTCTGCTGGTTTCTGCTTTCACTGACTGTAATATTTATGTTTATATTGTTTGTAGGCCTTTCTTGATTAACTTCCGGCAAAGATACAACCGCAAGTTTATTTCGAAGTCCCTGTAATGCCTTCTCATAAGCTTTGACATTTGTAAAACCTCGATTTCTAAACCTTGGGTCCAAAATAGTACACTCTGCAAAAACCTCATTATCTTCTGTATTTTGAAATCGATTTCTCATTTCCTCTTTTAAAAAAAACCAGCAAATTTTCTGCAATGACGTCACATATAGGCCATAATCACATGATTTATAACTTTTTTGGATACCAGGGTCAATCAATTCACGACATGCGATGGTCGATCTTTTGTTTGATTAAGTGAGATTTTATTCTTTCTAATATAGTTATTACAGTAATATATTATCACAAATTCCCTACAGATTGTAGTATACTGACAGGTGAGACCACAGGTATATTAAAAGCATTAACTTTTTTCAAAACTAGTAACACGATGAAGTGCGTCATTATTACAGATTAGCTTAATGCATTGTTGAAATTAAAGCAATTTTATACAACAATTTCCATTAAACAAGCAATAAAAAATGAATCAGAAATACTTTATTTCTTAGAAAAGGACACAGCGTTCATTTGTGTACCATCGCAGACTGGAATCTGGGGAAATAAAAAAAACAGATCAACTAGCAACTATAAGTCGTATCTACTTAGAAGATTTTACAAAAATTACAAAATACCATTATATTGACATAAAACACCTGATTAAAGTTCATTGCAATTACATTTGGCAAAATTACTGGGAAAATTCAGCAACCAAATTAAACCCAATATGAACAAAGGTGAGCAGCTCTTGAAATAACCCCACAAGTAGTCGAGATCAAGTAATTACAAACCGTTTAATAATTTATCATACTGCTGTCACACACAAATTTTTAATCAGTAAATATCCATTAACAATTTGCAACAACTGCTCCACTTCATTGACAGTGAAACACTTCCTGCTTGACTGCCCTTGTTTCAAAATCAAAGAAGAATGCATGGAATTTAGTATGTATTAAATTATTTAAGAGATATAAATTTGTATTATACTATTTTTAATGTACACAATCATATTAAAACTATCGTGTTTGTCATCCCACTAAAAGTATCCACGTGGTTGATGTGGAATAAGTGTTTTAAATAAAAAAAAAGTAAAATAGTTCACCGCAACAATATAAATTCACAACAAATGTATCTAACAAGTGAATGGTACAACATCAACAATTAAAGTATACAATAAATAATGTTTTTACTGAAATCTTGAATCACCACGTTGGATGTGGTGATGCAGAGAGAAGTGCCTACTACCGCGCAGCAAAGAGACGGCCAAAAGAATTAAGATTGCAAAATGGTTCATCTCCGGATGACTAGGTACCGGAAATCTAAGGTTAGTAGTGATAGTGTCAAATACTTGTTACTAGTGGTGAGCTAATTTAATTTATACTACCCGAATTATATACTAATACAAAGATACCAATACAATAATATACTAATACAAAAATGCCTGGACGTCAATCAAGATATATACGCATGTTTTATTGACTATAATAAAGCATTCGATAAAGTACGACATAAACATTTAATGAATGTACTGAAATCAAAGAAGATTGACTACAACGACCTCAGGATCATATCAAATTTATACTATAAACAGCGAGCAAAAGTACGTGTTAACGAACAGCTGTCAGAAGAAATTGAAATTAGATGTAGAGTAAGCCTTTAGTGTAGAGTAATACGCATCCTTATTGTCGCCAATTCTTTTTAATGCCTACTTCGAAGAGGTCCTGAAAAAAAGCTCTTGAGGGTGAAACAGCTGGAATAAAGGTAAATGGAGTTCCCATTAACAACATTAGATATGCGGACGACACTGTGATCTTAGCCGAAAACATTGAAGATTTTCAGAGACTGGTGACCAGAATATCAGGGTATGAAAAAGAGTATGGTCTAACAATGAATGTCAAGAAGACGAAATTTATGAGAATATCGAAAACTCAAAGAAATAACGAGAATCTTCTAATAAACGGAACCAACGTCGAACAAGTGGACAAATATGCATACCTGGAAATAATTATTAACTCCACAAATGATTACAATTAGGAGATCAAAATAAGAATAAAAAAGGCTAGAGCAAATTTCAACAAAATGAGAAGAGTGATATGTACCAGGGATTTAAAACTGGAACTAAGAGTTAGGTTGACGAGGTGCTATGTTTTTTCGACTTTATTTTATGGAATGGAATCTTGGACCTTGAATGCGACATCAATGAAAAAAACTGGAATCATTTGAGCTTTGGGTGTACAGGAGAATTCTGAAAATATCATGGACAGAACACGTCACAAACAAAGAGGTTCTGGGAAGGATGAACAAAGAAATGGAAATTTTAAATACAATAAAAACAAGAAATTATCAATATAAAGTCCTTTATCCATCAATAAAGTCAATGTGACTTTAAAATAAGCTGATTTTGATGTTTAGATTTTTAATTCGAAAATCGTACTTAAAATACGAAACATTAATAAATTTAATTTATATAAAACGATTTCCGAAACGATTTCCGAAGTGGAAATCAAAATGTTAAATAACACTTATTGTAAAGTAAAATTGTGGCATATTCCCAATAAAAAACAGTAAGCTGCCATTTAAATCCATTTCGCCCAAATTTTATTATCTTAGAACATTGTTCAAATGCTAAAAAGGCATCAGGTCAAATAAAACCAGAAAGTTTGGCAACGTTGAATTTCCCCTTTTTTATTATTTCCACTCATGTAGTTTCGGCGATATTTAAAGGTCGGACCTAATATACCTCTTTTTAAACAGGTGTTTCTCACTCCATCTCACATAAGGTCCATACCGACCATAAACTTTAACCTACACTGTATATATATTTATATATATATATATATATATATATATATATATATATATATATATATATTTATATACAAACATGTAAAGTGAGCTTAAAGTCAAATAAAATTAGTATAGTTGAATTGGTATTTTCAATACCTTTCAAACGAGGTATCACTTCTCATAAGGTCCTATTTAAAATTATCTGTCACAGTGGCGCTATAACGTCATCTGTCACTATTACGTCACTTATATGACTAATTAAGAAGACTACGTCTGTTTATTACCTCCCTCCAAATTTCATCATTATAAGTATAACCGTTCAAAAGATACGAGAGGGGAACGGATTTTAACTAGCATGTATACAGGTTGCGAAAATGTATGTCTGCCAAATGAAACGGATTTGGGGGCTAGCGCAAATATTGTTATTAGACATTGCAGAAACGATCCTTGTTTTAAAAATTATCGAGTGTATTTCGCTAATTTCTACACACCTGTTTCACTCTTAGTACAATTGGCACAAAAAGGGATACATTCGCTAGGAACCGTTCGCAGAGTAAGAATACCCAATTGCAAATTGTCAAGTGAAAACATCATGAGAAAAGAAACAAGAGGTACCTCTGTCGATCATGTAAGCTACATTGATGGCGTTGAAGCGTCTTCTGTCTCTTGAAAAGACAACAAAACCGTATCACTCTTATCTGGTTTTGCCGAAGAAATTCTTATCACCTCAATAAATCGTTACGACCGAAAACAGAAGTGTCAGACGACCGTCAACTGTCTATATGTTGTAAAAGAATACAACAAACACATGGGGGACGTAAATTTGATGAAATCACTGATACGAAGGTATAAAATTCAAATGAGAACCAAAACGTGGTATCTGCGCTTATTTTACCATTCAGTAGATATGGCTGTAATAAATAGCTGGTTGCTGTATAAAAAATGTGCAGAAAATCGTAAACAAACTAATATCCGTCAGTTAGCAGATTTTCACGCAGAAGTAGCATACTGCTTATGCCATATTGGGGTCTCCAATGAATCGAAGAAAAGAGGACGTCCTAGTGAAGTAGAAAAATCAATTCAAGCTAAAAAAGATCGCTCAGCTACATCTTACATTCCGCCAAAAGAAGTAAAAACTGATTCATTTGCACACTGGTCAATGTATATGCAAGCCCGACAGAGATGTAAATTACCATCATGAAAATCATTTTCTTTCATTAAGTGCCTTAAGTGCTGTCTACATTTGTGTTTAAACAAACCCAATAACTGTTTTGTAACATTCCATTCTACGTAATTCTTTAAACTTACACATTTAATTATTAGTGTTAGTGCTAAGTGTGGCATATTTGATATATCCCGTTTTTTGTTATTGCTAAGTATATATTAACCAAAAATTTTTTAAATTATTTTTCCCATATTCTGTAACTTCCAAAGATATAGGAAACATTTTTTTTTTCACAAAAATCAAAAATTGGACAGTGTAGGGTTAAATGACGGATTACTTACATTAGTGAATATTACGATATTTTTAAAAGAACCTAATGTATCTGACCACCTAATAATGTTGCAGTTGTTCAACTTTATGTAAGTATTAAATCAAAATTAATTCTACGCCGTACCGACAACCGCATCTAATTTCGGGTCTTCTTCTTCAAGTGCCATCTCCGCGGCGGAGGTCGGCAATCATCATGGCTGTTCGGACTTTTGAGACGGCTGCTCAGAAAAAGTTCATTTGATGTACCTCCGTACCACTCTCTCAGGTTGCGCAGCCATGACATTCTACGCCTCCCTATGCTTCTCTTTCCTTGGATCTTTCCCTGCATAATCGGTTGGAGCAAGGTGTATTTCTCTCCACGTGTAATATGTCCGAGATATTTAAATTTTCTTGTTTTTATTGTATTTAAAATTTCCATTTCTTTGTTCATCCTTCCCAGAACCTCTTTGTTTGTGACGTGTTCTTTCCATAAAATTTTCAGAATTCTCCTGTACTCCCAAAGCTCAAATGATTCCAGTTTTTTCATTGATGTCGCATTCAAGGTCCAAGATTCCATTCCATAAAATAAAGTCGAAAAAACATATCACCTCGCCAACCTAACTCTTAGTTACAGTTTTAAATCCCTGGTACATAGCACTCTCCTTATTTTGTTGAAATTTGCTCTAGCCTTTTCTATTCTTATTTTGATCTCCTGATTGTAATCATTTGTGGAGGTAATCATTGTTTCCAGGTATGCATATTTGTCCACTTGTTCGACGTTGGTTCCGTTTATTAGAAGATTCTCGTTATTTCTTTGAGTTTTCGATATCTCATAAATTTCGCCTTCTTGACATTCATTGTTAGACCATACTCTTTTTCATACTCTGATATTCTGGTCACCAGTCTCTGAAGATCTTCAATGTTTTCGGCTGAGATCACACAGTGTCGTCCGCATATCTAATGTTGTTAATGGGAACTCCATTTACCTTTATTCCAGCTGTTTCACCCTCAAGAGCTTTTTTTCAGGACCTCTTCGGAGTAGGCATTAAAAAGAATTGGCGACAATACGCATCCTGTCTTACTCCACATCTAATTTCAATTTCTTCTGACAGCTGTTCGTTAACACGTACTTTTGCTCGCTGTTTATAGTATAAATTTGATATGATCCTGAGGTCGTTGTAGTCAATCTTCTTTGATTTCAGGACATTCATTAATTGTTTATGTCGTACTTTATCGAATGCTTTATTATAGTCAATAAAACATGCGTATATATCTTGATTGACGTCCAGGCATCTTTGTATTAGTATATTATTGTATTCGTATCTTTGTATTAGTATATAATTTAGGGTAGTATAAATCAAATTAGCTGAGCTCACCACTAGTAACAAGTATTTGACACCATCAGTACTAACCTTAGATTTCCGTTACCTAGTCAACCGGAGATGAACCATTTTGCAATCTTAATTCATTTGGCCATCTCTTTGCTGCGCGGTGGTAGGCACTCCTCTCTGCATCACCACATCCAACGTGGTAATTCAAGATTTCAGTAAAAACATTATTTATTGTATACTTTAATTGTTGATGTTGTACCATTCACTTGTTAGATACATTTGTTGTGAATTTATATTGTTGCGCTGAACTATTTTACTTTTTTTTATTTAAAACACTTATTCCACATCAACCACGCAGGGTACTTAGTGGGATGACAAACACGATAGTTTTAATATGATTGTGTACATTAAATAGTATAATATAAATTTATATCTTTTAAATAATTTAATAAATATTAAATTCCATGCATTCTTCTTTGATTTTGGAAACGGGGGCAGTCAAGCAGGAAGTGTTTCACTGCCAATAAAGTGGAGCAGTTGTTGCAAATTGTTAATGGATATTTTGTGATTAAAAATTTGTGTGTGACAGCAGTATGACAAATTCTTAAACAGTTTGTAATTACTTGATCTCGACTACTTGTGGGGTTATTCAAAGAGCTGCTCACCTTTGGGCATACTGGGTTTAATTTGGTTGCTGAATTTTTCCAGTAATTTTGCCAAATGTAATTGCAATGAACTTTATTCAGGTGTTTTATATCAATATAATGGTATTTTGTAATTTTTGTAAAATCTTCCAAGTAGATACGACTTATAGTTGCTAGTTAATCTGTTTTTTCATTTCCCCAGATTCCAGTGTGCGATGATACCCAAATGAACGCTGTGTCCTTTTCTATGGAATAAAGTATTTTTGATTCATTTTTTATTGCTTGTGTAATGGAATTTGTTGTATAAATTTGCTTTAATTTCAATAACGCAATAAGTGAATCTGTAATAATGACGCACTCCATCGTGTTACTAGTTTTGAAAAATGTTAAGGCTTTTAATATACCTGTGGCCTCGCCTGTGAGTATACTACAATTTGTAGGTAAGTGCGATAATACGATAAAAACCAACCATTAGGCTTAGTTTTCTATTATATATTTTTTTTATTTCTCTAATTTATCATTTTGTTGACATTCACCTAATCCACGGACAATTTGTAGACAAGATAATTTTGGGCATAAATATGTATTTAAAAAGTTGTTTATTAGCTATTGGTTTTCTTTGATGGTCCATGCTGCGCTTGTAATTCAGCATCGAAGATGAATGTCTGCGGAAGAATGTCCTGGTGATAAACTCTAGGACTATGTCAACGAGCTGCATTTTGTGATAGCTGAAATGATAATAAGTTATGTAACAATAAAACACTGAAAACTTTGTTTTCAAAACTTCCACAAAATTTATTATAAAATCTTATCACTACAGCTGTTTCGGCAGAGTCCTGGTTTATGCAAATTTCAGGAAGATGTAAAATTTCAGATGTAACGATTGAATTTATAATATTTTGGTTTAAGTTGTTTATTAGACTAAAAGTTTCTGTAGGAGAAATACTAGGAAAAAGATTTTTTACGTTAAATGAAATTAATCTGGAGTTGTTAGGTAATTGAAAATGTTGTATTTTTTGAACTAGTTCTATTGTATTTTTTATGGTAAATTTAGGTGAAAATTTAGTGTGTTCTAAAATAATCTCTAAAACAGTTTTTTTGAAAGTTTATATGACGGAGCTGTATAAAAAGAAACTACAGGTCTTATTGGATGATCCGGTTTGTGTAGTTGAATAAAAGAGTATAGTTTAGGAGGCTGTGGGTTCATGATATTGAGGTATTTCTGTTCTGTTGGATTTATTATTGATTTTGAATTTTCTAACGCTAGCTTAATTTATTTTTAATACTTTTCTGTCGGATCTTTGTGTACCGTTTCAATATTTTAATTATTTAAAAATTCTATTGTTTTGTTATTATATTCTATTTTATCTATGGCAATAGCAGTGTTACCTTTGTCTGCTTTTGTAAACACTATGTTGTTTTCTATTAATTTATTTTTAATTGAAATGGCTGTTTTATTCTCTTTGTAACAGGAATTTTTGGTTTCACTACACACATCTGTAATAGATTTTGTAATTATACTTCTTTCGATAGTGTTAGCAGTTTTGTTTAATGCTACTTCACATTCTACACCTAAATATTCTAAAGTTTTCTGATTATTATGTTGAGGCAAGTTGTGTTTAAATCCTTTCTCTTAAAGTTGTATCTCGCTATTACTAAATTTAGTATCTGTTAAATTCATAAATCTATTGAAAAAATTATGGTCCGAAAAATTTTTTGTATAATGAATATTGGGTTTTTTACTATGGCAAATTTGATTATTTAGTTTTTTACACTGTGTATTGAATTTTTTATCTAATATATTATCTATATTAATTCTCAAGTTAAAATCTAGGATGTCAAATTCTATATTATTTAATCTATAATTTAATTCTGAATGGCATACATAAGATAAACAGCTATGATATCTCGCTTTTTGTATTGGTTTTTTCTGTCGTCTTTCAGCCATCTGGTCTTGCCATGATGTATCCCTTTTTGTGCCGCTGGGCTGAAGTTCCTGATTTTTGACTGAATATATTTCGGGAACACTTTATTTTGTAAACACATATTTAAAAACCAGATGTTTTGTGTCGCAAGCCTACTTTTCAAAAGTAATCTTGAAAACAATATGGTCAAAAGCCCTCTACTGACTTCTTTTAAATAATTGATGGATTCGACCGTTACTTGATGGAAATTCATTTTATGTAACAATAAAACACTCAAAACTTTATTTTCAAAACTTCCACAAAATTTATTATAAAATCTTATCACTACAGCTGTTTCGGCAGAGTGCCTTTCTTATGTGATCTATTTTTAGCATACATTTACACTTTAGAGTCTTTAACGAAATAAGTTTAGGGGAGGAGAACTGTTTGTCTCAAGTTGGTCATTCAGAATTATATCTGTGTTTTTTAATTTGTTCATTTCCATAGATTCTAACAAAGATAGCTTAAGGCCTTTATTTTAAATGTGAAGAATTTGAAATTCATCATTAAAAGAATGATTATGATCTAGATGGTGAAGTGCGTATGTACACGATAATAAGTTTAATCAATTCTGATCACTGTCCTGGCGAAGCGATTGTATCTCATATTGTCAGAGAGTCATTTTTATTTCCATCATATAATTAGACGAAACAACGTCCGCCAAAAAACGAAAGTCAGCAAAGATGGCTTGGATTTATCACTGAAAAATAATTCCGTTTTGCTAGCTAACTCAGGATGTTTCTGTAAAATTTTGATGAATTTAAGTTTCCTGATCTTGTAAGCTGCTGATGTTATGTCGCATCCTAAAAAAACGTGGAGAACCAGCAAATTTTCTGCAGTGACGTCACATGTAGGCAAAAATCACATGATTTATAATGTTTTTGTATACCTAAGGTTCAATCTATTCAGGACCTGCGATGGTCGATCTTTTGTTTCATTAAGTGAGATTTTAATGTTTCTAATTTAGTCGCTTATATAGACACCTTCTGTACACATATTCTCGGCTATAAACAAATGTATGCAGGTTGAGTATGATGAATATAAATGGGCACAGGATGCACTCGAAAACTTATTAGAAGATCCTGCTCCAGACAACGATAATCGCACCATTATAGAAGAATTGTTGTGTAAGGCGATTGGACTTATAATATGGGAGCCCGTCCCATACAGTAATATATACTATAAAGTAGGTACAGCATCATATATTAATAATTCTTCTATTTAATCCCACATATTTTTGTAGTGTACTCTTTCTTTGCTTGTCTGCGACGAGTAAAGGCATTTGTTTTTCATTTCAGCAGAAAAGTTTGTAAAAAGCAACCTGAATTGCTTATTGTTCAAGACAAGTCCCTCATTTCCTTGGATATTAGAATCGTTGCCATCTGGTATGACAAATCCAGATGAAAAGTTAGTTGTTTTAATTTATTTTCAGAAGAAATTGTTAACCGTATTAAAGTTAGTCGTATCTTCAGAAATGCAGTCATTCCTTTTGCTCAAAAGCATCATATTTCTATTTCTTGGAACAATCGAGTGGTTTCAAGGATACTTAAGAAACACGTATCGTTGGGACATACAAAGTCTCAAAGTACGTCCAAATTTAGAAATTATTTCAGACTCAGTTAAATGTGAATTATCTGATGTTGACCGTCTCATCTTTCATTGCGTTGCCTGTTGCAGATTTTTTTATATTGCTTAAAACTTACTTAAGAGATATACTTTTTGCTTAAAACTTACATAGCTTTATTTTTTTTGATGATCGCTCCACTTTTTATCAAAATAACGGCTTTTTAACTTTTGGAAACCTAAGTATTTTATTTTTGTACTATGCGAATTCTTTAAGGTAATAAGAATTATTAAGAGCCGCACCATTTTTGTCCGTTTGGAATTTTTCTTTTGTGTATAAAAGCTTTGTTCACGAAAAGTATAATGTTCGTATTTTATCCATTCTCTTATTTATCGTACTTCTTATTTATCGTAATTTTCTAAGTCTACTTCTAGCATGTTAGAATTGTTTACTTCTTTTTACCGAAAGGGATCTAGAATCACAACCTGTGATACAGATTGTTTATTGAGATTTAGATTATCATAAGTATTATTTAGAGATAAAGTTTATGGAAGAATGTAGTTTCATCGTTTTTTCGTTTTCATACGGTCGTCATTCTTATGTCTATTCATCTAGATTTATAATATCTAGTGATAGTATTGCATTTTATCCATTTTCTTCTGCCTCTGGTACTTATTCGTTTTGAATATTGTAGTGGTCAGTTTTGCTACAATTATTCTGTTGACTAATGCTTTAACTTAATCGTTGTCGTGGAAAACCATTTCCTTAGGGTTGTTAACCAGGATATTTGTCTTCTTCCAATTCCTTGCTTTACGCATATGTTATGTCAGTTAGAAGGTTATTTGTAGAAATTTAAATGCATTTAATGCCGTTTTTTACGATGTGTCGAGACATTCTAACTTTGCCATCTAATCATGTCCATCACTTTTCCTTCTTTAATTGTTCTTAGTAGTACAGTCTCGTTAGTTAAATGTTTCATCTATTATATTCTTAGGATCCGCTTATATAGCCACCTATCAACGGTCAAGTTTATGTATTGTGTTCTAGAGGAAGCCTGTTTTTTGTGTAATACTGATAATTGCGTAATTGTATTGATGTATATATAGTATGTAGTTATTTATTTTAATAGTGTAATTTATTATCGTTTTGTAGTTATCATTTTTATTCTTCTTTCTGTACTTTTATAAATGTATAGTGTTTTGTAATCTTGTAAGTTAATCGTTCATTTCGGAACTTAAACAGCGTTTACGGTTTTGATTTTGTGACGTCATTAACGCATCATCTAATGAAATTTCCGAATCTCTAATCACAGATCCATCAAAGACAACCCTATATTTCGTAGTGATCGAAGAATCCTTGATCAGTCCGTATGATAAATATAATGAGCAGATTCTGAGACTTGATCTTTATCTTTAACCTAGGACATGTGTTTAACTGGATATACTTTAACATAAAATCATGATATTGCTGCTTTAGTTTGGCGTTCTTTTCTAATCTCCTTTTCAAATAACTAAACCTTTTTAAAACCGTGTCATATGATTGACCTTACTCTTCCACGTTATTCTTAAATGGATATTCTTCCTAATTTTTGTCCGTAGAATTTTTAAACAATTCCTTATATTTTAGTTCTTTCGCCGTATAATGTGTAGCTTGCTGACATTCATCCAAACTCCAAAACTTCGTTTTTTATTCTAAGCATTAATCCCTGATATAGGCCCTGATACACGCCAACCCAATTTGGTTTTTTGAATAAAAGATACTAATTTAATTTGAACTACATTAAACACAGTCAATCCCAAAATACAGATGGTTAAAGTAGCGAGTGAGTAAAATTCAGTATCCGCTAAAGTAATACTCTCCGGAATATAAAAAGCATAGCTTTTAAATACATGCTGTGTGATGGTAGACCATCCAAAATTTTATTAATTACCAAAAACCAACCATTCATTTAAAAATTATTAGATTTAGATCGCACCGTGAAGTTAACCGAATCCCTTATATTTGTGCAATTCTGCGCTATCCTTTATACCGGTATATTTACTTAAAAAGGATTTTAGTCCTGTTCTTTTTCACAACTCTTCACTTATAAAATTTGATTGAGAAGCACTATCTAATATTTCTCTACAGTTAATTAATTTTCTCGACTTTCCTATTATTTGTGCCTGTGTACCTGTACCTGTAGCTATGAACAATATCTTGTTCGCTAGTCCGCTTACCTCCCGTATCCCTGTAAGCTCTTGAATTTTCATTATAATTATTTCCTGAATTATCCGATGCATACAGTGATTCATTTATTAATATTATTAATCGTGGAAGTCTGATTTACCGTATTATCTGCCGTATTCTTATTATTAACCAGATTTACCGTATTATTTGCCATTTTTGATGTCCCGTAACCAGTCATCTTTATATTTACCGAATCCGAATTATATTTACCGAAATGTCCTGAAAAAATGTAGCAAAATATAATGTTTTTTACCAAAAGCACTGCAACATGAAAGAGTACAGTTCTCTGCCCTGTAATTCCGTTTTAAACAATTTTACTTATACCTGAATTTTTAGTCCCATCATATGAAGGCTTCAGATCCCTTCATCGTTTTTCTCTCAAAAAATTTAAGAATTATTTCATTGTGAGAAATACCGTAGATGATCCCAATCTTATTCATTCATTTTTTGTACTCTGATCCAATTTTCCCTCCAAAGTATAAATCAATTAATTATCCAATAAATCTACGGGTTGCTTTATTGATTTTAGCTCGCAAGTCCCTCCGAATAACATCTACAAACTTTATTATTTCAATTGAAGGCCCTTTTCCCAAGTGCGAAAATTTTAAAAACGAATCAAAACGGGTTATGACCATTTGTTTTTTATTTTAGTACCGAGATTGAAGCAAACCCCATGCTTTATTATAATTTTCTTTCCTACACTTCTAAAGCCCCAGGAACTTCCGCGGCATCCCCCTTTAGCGCTCGTTTCAAGTAGTAAAACTTTTGAACATTAGTAAGTACATGATTTATGTAGACTAATACAAACCAACCCAAATACGACCCTTAAAATGGTGGAATATCCATTGCCAACAATTTAACACTCTTTTTAGCGTTGCCTACTAGTAAATTGCTTAAATCACCTCCAGAGATCTAAACTCAAATCATGCTGTAATTTACTATATCGGCTAAAGCAATAATTTTAAAATATCTATTTTCAAAATTATTCCTTTCATTTAATCATCCTCACGTTTCTTGTTGCGAAGAGGTAACTCTATAATGTGATCATCCTTTATATTAGTTTTAAACATTTTAAACCGACGTTAATTACTCTCCTTAGTAACTAACTCAGTTAATTCACCCATTTTTTCCTTGTTAAACAATAATTATAAGGTAAACACATTTATTTAAGAACCCGCTAGTAAAAGTAAACAAAAATAATGTATGTCATAAAATGAATCGAACTTACAAAAATGTAAATAAAGGAAAATATAACAGGATTTCTCTCATCCAAGTTTGTTCCATAGATGTATATATTAACATAGATCGAGCAGTCCGTAGAGCTAAGTGACGTCACCATCTTTGTTTTCGTTGTTAGTTGTTCTCGATCTTACATCAAGTAAGTATAGCAGCGTCTCTTTTTGACGGTAGAGAGCGAGTATAGAGTTTTAATGCGCTAGAGAGAGAGAGAGAGAGAGAAACAGATTGAACAATCATAAAAGATGTTGTAGTCACTACCCGAAAATATAGATATAAAGAGGAGAGTAAGACAGGGCTGTGTTCTGTCACCATTACTGTTTAACGTGTACAGTGAAGCCAAATTCCAGGAAGCGATAGCGGATCTGGGTGATGGAATCTCTGCAAACGGAAGAATAGTAAATAACATAAGATTCGCTGATGACACCGTTATAATGGCAGACACCCTGGAATCGCTACAAAAATTGGTAAATAGAATAAACGATTATTGCATTAGATACGGACTAAAAATAAATAAGAGAAAAACTAAATTTATGATTGTCTCAAAAACGCAACATGGAAATGAAAGATTAATGATAGAGCTAACCCAAATAGAAAAAGTAGAGACATACAAATATCTGGGAACCTGGGTTGATGACAAAAATGACCAAAGCAGAGAAATCAAAGTCCGAATTAAAACTGCAAGGCAAGCATTTGTGAAAATGAAGACAATGCTTACCAACAGAGACCTTCAGTTGCATCTCAGATTGAGGACTCTAAGATGTTACATATTTTCTATCTTACTATACGGAATGGAAGCTTGGACATTAAAGAAACCACACATAAGAAAAATAGAAGCGTTCAAAATGTGGTGTTACAGAAGAATATTAAAAATTCAGTGGGTTCAAAGGATTACTAATGCTGAGGTACTACGACGTCTAAATAAGGAGTTAGAAATTATGAACAGCATAAAAAGAAGAAAACTAGAGTATTTGGGTCACATAACCAGAGGAGAAAAATATGAGCTGCTGAGAATTATTATGCAAGGAAGGATCCAAGGAAGAAGAAGCATAGGAAGAAGACGCATCTCCTGGCTGAAGAACCTTAGAGAATGGTTTAATTGTAGTTCACTACAACTTTTCAGAGTAGCAGCCAACAAAGTGACCATAGCCGTTATGATATCCAACCTCCGATAGGAGATGGAACTTTAAGAAGAAGAAGTCACTACTCGTTGCTGGCACGCTTAGTCATAGATAAGAGGGTTAGGTTATGCTTAATCTATATCGATATATCAGACTATGGTTTGTTCATGAAATCGATCGATTGCAGCTACCAAATCCAGTTTTACTTGTCTTCAACCTCCAAACCGATGCCAGTGTCGTGACTCTCCCTTGTTGATTTTTTTATTTCTACTGTTTATAACCAAAATTAATCACCTCGATGATTAATGTTTACCTTGGTTTTATTTTAATTAACACTTATCCAACTCAAAAGACCATGATCGTCTGTATGTACAGCTGGTTCCTAAAAAAACTGATACGACTCTTGATAAGATTTGAGTATTTTAAGCATTGCATTTGATTGTTCTGACATTATATTATATTTATTATGACAGACAAATAATAAAATAAACAAACAAATAACAAACAATTGATTACATATGTTAATTCATAAATTGTAATAATTATTAAGGTCTAAATTTTGATATTATTTTGAATTCCTGCATTTTATAAAGAGTATTCGCTCCGTGCGTGACCATGGTAGGGGTACTTCGAAACGATGCCAGCGTGCGTAGCGGCGAAATATGACACACTTGGACCTACCTTTTTACGCATAAATTTTGTCAAAAATGTGTGCAAATACATATTGCGTATTTAATTGTGCTAATAATAGCAAAATTATTAAGTGTAGTTTTTATAGGTTCCTAAAGATTACATATAAATTAGAGAAAAGAAAAAGATGGATCCGTGCTATTAATATGAAAAAGTTAATATCATATAACTTCATTTTTTATGCAATTGAAATAGGAAAATATTAAATAATTTACCTTAAATGATATTTTATAAGGCTTCAAGCTAACTGCAGAGTGCCTGATAACTTTAGTTTTTATATCATACCTTTTACTATTACTGTTTTTAAATATATGCTCTTTCACGTGAAAAACTTGATTTGCCAGTACTAGATTTTTCCCTTTCTTTTCCGTTTGTGGTTGAAAAGATATATTATGATGAATTTTGAGAAACCCAGTTTTTAATACTACATTTATTTTGTACATAAACTGAAAAAATATAATTAAAAAGTTAATTATTAATAATTGTCAATTTGGCGTGTATTTAACAATGTCAAACATATGTCATATGTTTAACCTGAAAATTGGTAGGTCCAAAACTGTCAGATGAAGGCGGTAGGTGTCACGTCAGTCACGCACGGAGCGAATATAAATGATAGTTTTTACATAAAATAGGGTATTTGTTATTATTTTTATTATTATTAAAGACTAAAACAAATGAATGAAATGAACTCAACAATATATTAAAGCAAGAATTGTAACCAAATTAAAAGATAACTGGGCACTATCAGAGGCAGCAAAACATTTTAACATAAGCAGAACCACAGTTTTTCTATTAATAAAAAATGGAAGGAACCAAAAGACGAAAACTATACCAAATTTAGGTATGTAAAAATAAAATTAATATTTTGTAATATCCCCATCAATATTGACAACAGTTTGTAGTCTTAGGTCCATATGCGTAAAAGGAACTATGAAATTGTCTTCTTCATAGAGTTCTTCCCCCACCTGTTGTATACCGTGCCTTAGCTCTGTAGCAGTTTGAGGTATAAAATTACGCCGATACAACCGTTTTATAATAACTCCCCACACATTCTCGATTAAGTTTAAATCTGGACCGTAGCTGGGCCATGGTAAGATCGCCATGTTGTTATTCTGGAGCCATTGGTTAGTTATATTTGCAATGTAAACAGGACCATTATCTTGATGGAGGATAAAGTTATTTTCTGGATACAACTGTTCTAAACTGGAAAACATGATGTTTTCTAAAATATTTAGATAAGTCTGCCCAACAAACCTGCCATCAATACGCCATACCGTTTCCATTCCTGTAGATTAAATCTATCCCCATACATTGGCGCTAAAATGACCAGCTGCTTGATATCCAATAACATATAGAAGATTAAATATATTATTATCTGGTCTATACATCCCAATTTTGCCCTTTTTGGTGGAAGATTGAAACCTTTTCTCATCTGTAAATATTACCCTGTCCCAAAAATCTTGATTTTTTAGCTAATGGTTTAAAGCAAATATGTCTTGTCTTCTCATTCGCGACACTGTCGAATGGTTCAGTGGATGTGGGTTCGAGCCCCAGCTTGGTGTACAGAAAAATAAAAAAGGCTAACGCAGCAGTTTAAAATTCTAGATGAATCTGCGGCTTAGACTAGAATATCCTTGTGTCTGATCGGCCTATGGTGGAGCAGTACCGCAAGAGATAAGGGCTTCCGGCTCGGTGGTACTCCTCCATTGATCCCTACCGGAAGGGCGTGGCGCCTAAATACCGGTGTATATATAAAATATATATATGAAAGTTTGTTGCCTAGCAATTTTCGAGAATTAAATTTTGACAGTTATATGACGATACGTCAGTCGAGTGATTTCTTGCAACAACAACAAAAGGCAACAAACTTGAATAAAACCAGAAGAAAATTTTGCCGGATAATTTTCTCCCGAATAATATTCGACAAGACTATTCTACGAGACAATTGTTAATGCATCATATCAACGAAAAATAATCTTTATTTATTTGTTAACAATATTAAAAAATGTACAATTATTATTATAAGCTATAGTAGTTTGCCCATTATTTTCTACCAAAGCATGATTTTGTGTATTATTGACTAGTAGCATTTGGCAACACCTCGCTTGAACAAGACTCACACAGCTGAAGATAGATTAGAATGGTTTGTTATTTTATGTCAATTTTTTAAACCGAAATTTTGTATAGTTAGATACGGTGTTGATTCCAAGTAGACAGTTTTTAAACCAAGATCCATCTTTCCAGTTGGGATAAACGGTAAGAAAGAGTCTGTCTGATTAAATATTTGGTGCCCTTTTTTCCATGAATGTCAAAAATAATTCAACTGGGCATAAATTTTCGTTTGGTGAATTTCTTACCAGACATTTTCTGCTTGTACTATTCCACATTGACGTTACAGAAAACACTTTATAGTCTTCGCCATTGCCTCTTTTCATGGTAAAGGCATAATCATCGAGAATTTTGCTAGTTCCTTTATGGTAGTACATCTTTCAAGCGTAAAATTTTTCACCCGTAGGAACTCTGAAAATTGGTTCCAAATAGATCTTCTGGACCACTGCGTGTTCAATGAGACATTTTCCGAAACCAATTTTTTTGTTTTCTTTATCTGACTAGCATCCAAATCTTGATTTTTCGTCTCGATTCATTATATCTGTTTAAAATTGAGCACGCCTCAATGACGTTTGTCAAACTGACAACAATAGAATTACCAGACACCTTCGTGAAGAAACTGTCATATATTTATAGTCTGTATAAATAATAATTAATTAAAAATCCCTATATCAATGTAGGTTGTTGATTGTTTTAATGCTTGCTGTCGTTTCTTTTGGGGGAGACCTAGTTTCAATCAGTAAAAATGTTCATTAGACAGTCACTCTTCGGTCCTTGTAATTTTAAAATTTAAATTATTTCTTGTCTGTAAACTAAAAATAATCTCACTTTAATCTAATTGATTAGTGTATCTATTAGTATATAATATAATTTTTTATTTAAGGACACGTTTATTAGAATAAATGTAAGTTTTTTATATAAAAATATAAACATTGCTTAATTATATACTCGTTAAATTAAGAAAACTTTCAGAATAATTATATTATTTACTTCTATAAAATTCTTTTTAATGGATAAAGACATAAAAAATATATACCTAATCAATTTTTAATTGGCGCACAATATTTACCTGTTAGGCAAACTAATAATAAAATATTATATTAGTCACATTAACGTGCATCCAATATGTTGCTAAACCGTAGTTACAAAATGGTTATTGGTGTAGTTTATTAGCTTTTTGATAGAGTATTCAAATTTCTGTGGATTCTGCTTAATTATTTTGATGTAACAATATTTAGATCTGATTTTAAATTAAGATTTTCTTTTCTCCAAATGTGGATAAGCGGAGTCCTATACTCTTTGTAAACTTCTTTTTGAAAAAGGATTTAAAAAATACCTTCTTAAACGCATGAGGGAGCGATTTTTAAAACAGAATTTTTCTTGTTTTTTAATGTTTTGGGAATGCTAATATTCTTTTTGTTTCTGTAGCTTTTTTTTAAACTGAACTTTTTAAATAAGCTCCTTATATTAAGTACTATTTAAGATTACACTAAAGGATCTTAAAAATCTAATAAAAGGAGTATGCTTTAACACTAGAAAGTCGGAGGGGCCAATTTGGCCCCTGTTGCGATTTGAAGTTATTGTAGTTCTTTTATTTGACACAATAATAATTTCATATTTTATGACTTTTAATATTTTGATACAAAGGCAAAAAACGCAAAACGCAAAATTAACGCAAAAAAATATTGTTTACTAAATTTATTAAATGGATTTTCTAACAAACCTACCATAGAAGTCTGAAGGGGCCAAACTGGCCCTGTATTAATTATTATCGTTTTCTCGGAAATTTGACGATTTCTTTTAACTTTCTGTCGGATAGATAAAATTATATGTACGTTTATTCCTAGAAGGTATTTTGTTACATACTGTTTGTTCCTTGAAAGTATTTTGTTTATTGAGCGGTTTATTAGGTTCTGCTGACTCTCGTTTCTAGAATATTGAAACATTCGTTTAATTGTGAAAATTTAAGACGACTGTAAAGATGTCTCGTCGTGGACTATCAGAGCTTAAACTTCTTGAAGAAATACGAAAAATACAAGAAGATGTTTCGAGAGGTGAATCTGAATTTGCAGAAAATAATGAGTCAGACGATGAACAATACGTACCACCACAAAATAATGATTCAAGTGACTCTGATGCTTCAGAGCAGTTAGAAAGTTTTATTGTACAAGACTCACCAATTTATGTAAATACTGCTTCTACAACTCAACAGCACGAGTCAGCTAATTTTATCGTGAATCCAAGTGCATCTAAGCCAAGTCACAAGAGAAAAAGAGGTCAACAAGGAAAAACTATTTCAATCGGAGACACCGAACAATCGAAAGACGGGGATTAATCAGATCAGTGTCTTCATCAGTCGGCTCTAGCAGTCGGACGATACGGACGCGAGTCAGCGAAGTGTGCTTAGGTGGGGACAACTGACCTGTTGTCAACGGAGCTTCTCAGCTCCCGGTGTGTAAGACACCGGGCGTGGCACAGGCACTTGTTTTTCAAATAAGCGAAGAGCGGATGCGAGGCTGTTATTAAGTTAAACCTCGAGGGGTTGCCTTTATAGGCTCCTCGTAGGAGGCTTTTGATAGCTTCGTGTTTGCGAAAAATACGGGTTCATCTCAGTGGGTCGACAGGGATGACACTGTAAGGCTTAGTATTTAGAATCTAAGTCGGACAGAAACGGCCCCTGCCTCTGAGGTGAGAGAAACGGCAAGAGGATCCCTCCCTGAGAAATTAGGGAGTGAACTACCGCGAGGTTGCTGGGACGACACCCAGGAAAACTGTCAGGCAGCGGCTTGACAGGAAGAAAAAAACAGAGTCTACTAAGTAGTAAATTCCAATCAGTCTTTTGAACCTATGTTCACCGCCTTACGGGACCATGAGTGACTGCCCTCCCCAAAACAATGTTGTCACGCAGGTGACAACATGCGAAGTAGAAGATGATGACAGGCCCCAGTCATCCACCCCCTCAGTTTCTGCTGCAATTAATTTATATAATAATTTTACCGCGAGCTTAAACGACCCCACGAATAATCTCCCAACATCCTCCGATGACGACTCCTCTTATTCGCCCGAGTCCGAGGACGAGAAAAATAGCGAACACGATATGGACGAAACCATCCCCGACGAAGCATT
This sequence comes from Diabrotica undecimpunctata, assembly GCF_040954645.1. Classification (NCBI taxonomy): domain Eukaryota; kingdom Metazoa; phylum Arthropoda; class Insecta; order Coleoptera; family Chrysomelidae; genus Diabrotica; species Diabrotica undecimpunctata. The sequence goes on along the minus strand of NC_092806.1, from coordinate 94,593,484 downwards.
GAACGCTGAGTCGGACGCACCGTTGAACGTTCAGTCGGACGAACAACTGAACGTCCAGTCGGACGTATCATTAAACGCCGTAGCCCCGCCCCCACAGGAAAATAATGTTGAGATGGAAGCACCATCCAAACAACTTAAAAGACAACGTGCCCCAGAAGTAGATGAGGATGAAGAAGAGAGGAAAAAAGCCAAAGAGATGGAAGCCATCAAGAGCTAAGTAGGTCAGTCAATGCACTGACCGAACAGATGAAAGAAATGAAGAAAGAGATGCGTGCCAGGGAAGAGAAACTTCTTACTCAGTTAAATGAGCTAAGAAGGGAAAATCAAGAGAAAGTTCGGGAAGTCAAGAGACTAACCGATAAGATCCTCGAGTTAATGGATGCATTAACTCAACAACGAAATGAGGCAAAACTCGTAAAAGAGAACGCAGAAAGCATCCAGGTACAACCTCCACCGCAAGAAAAACCTGCCAAGACGAGCTCGACTAAAAAATCGAAAAAAACAAACAGTAAAGAAGTCATACCCATCATACCTAATGATGACGGTATGGATATCGAAGGAGAGGAAAACTGGCACTCCACCGGCACTGAAGAATGGATAACGGTAGAAAAGAAATCTAAGCAAAGCGCAGCGGAAAAGCAAATGCAGCTTATCCAAAAGCGCAAAGAAGATGAGATGGACAAGACCATCAAGGCCAGGCAGGAAAAGAGACAAACTCTCGAAAAAAAAAACCAATAACAAAGGAGCCTCAACCTCCTATCAAAAAAGTTAATACCAAGAAAAAGGAGGCGCAAACTCCTACCAAAAAAGTTGTCAACACGGAGTCACAACCTCCAAACAAAAAAGTTGAAGAAAAAGCGACCCCTGAGATCACACCTGAAGTGGTCTCTACTCCCAAACAGCTAAAACCACCGGCGATAATTTTAAAATCAGTCGGCGAACACCAGAAGATACTGCAGCAAGCTGCAGCAATGAAGATAATCTCGGCAAATAAATTTGCCAGATCAGGAAGATCTATCGTCATCCAGACAAAGACCAGGGAGGATTACCTGAAAATGGTAAGACTCCTAGAGACGTACACCCCAAAGATCGATTTTATCGCGTATCCTATTGATACCGATAAAATAAAAAGAGTAATTATTAGAGGACTATCGGCAAAAACCGATACAAATCTAATACTAAATGAAATCTTAAGTAAAGGAGTAGAGGCCACTAAGGTCATCAATATGATCTCCAAAAAACCAGACAGGAAACCCCTTCCATTGTTTCTGGTAACAATTAAGGCAGAAGAGAACGCCAAAATCAAAAGCATTTCTGACCTGTGTTATATGAGGATCAGCATAGAGGACGAAATGAAGTCAAAACAAGAAACAATTCAATGTTTCAACTGTCAAGGCTTCTACCACAGTTCAAAATCTTGCCACTGTGGATCTAGATGCGTAAAGTGCGGAGGAAATCACCTTAGTAGCGAATGCGAAAAGGACAGAGAAACAGATCCAAAATGCGCTAACTGCAAACAAGCGCACACAGCAAACTACCGCGGATGCCCAAGAGCTCCAAAGAAGAAAGCCGCCCCACAACAACAAAGGACAAGGCCTATCAACGCAAGCAACACCAACAAAGGTGTCAGCTACGCTCAGGCTACCAAACAGCCCGAAAGCGTGCCCACAGAAAACACAGCCACAAACGAAGCAGCTGCATTAATAGCAACATTCAACGCTGATCTAAATGCCAAAATGGCACATGTCACCAGCATGCTAGATCAAGTACAACAAGTAATGACAGCCATAGGAAACATAGGTCAGAAATGTTAGTACACCAAACGGAAGATCTTCGCATTGGGTCATGGAACTCCGGCGGATTATCCAAAAAAATCAACCTTCTGGACGAAATGATAAATAGATAAGAGCTCGATATCGTAGCCCTACAAGAAACCAAATTAGTGGAAAGGAAGAAAACAAAATTTCCCGGCTACGATATCTACAGGACGGATCACAGAGCGCTATCAGGTGGAACAGCCATACTTGTGAAAAAAGAAATCGAACACGAACACATCCCAACACCAGATGGACTGGTCACAATGGAAGCCACACTCATAAGAATAAAAGCGAACAACGACTCATTAAAAATAGTGTCTGCATATGTCAGACCTAACGAACCGATCCTGGATGAAGACTTGAGCCTAATATTAAACTCAGAAGAGCCAACAATAATAATAGGAGACCTTAATGCGAGATCTCCCAATTGGCACGACAGGACGACCAACAATAACGGACGACGACTATGCAACCATCTGGAAAACAGACCAAATACGTACGTGATCGGACCAACTGAGCCGACATGCTTTCACGGACAACTTCCCACTCACCTAGACATTGCAATCCATATTGGGTCAACAATATGAGATACACTCTCTTAACGAAGGCGATTCGACATATAACTTAATCGTCCTGACCCTGGGCGCAATAGAAACAAACTATTTGCAGCCCCACAACAGAAAAAAGACTAGTTGGCCAAACTACAGAAGAATTGTGAGCGAGAACATCGGTAATATCCCCACAATCAACAATATCACAGAACTAGAGGACAGTGTAACAAAACTAGAGAAAACAATTATCAACGCTATCGATGCCAGCTCTAAAACAGAAACTATAACCAGACAAAAAGGAAGATTTAGGGATATAAGCACAGAACTTAAAAACCTAATCAAACAGAAAAACCGGAAAAGAAGAAGAGCATACCGCACTAGAACGGTAGAAGACAAAAGGATTGCAAATGAGCTAGACAGGGAAGTGAAAAAACAACTTCAAAATCATCGAAATGAAAGCTGGGACTCCTATATCGAAGAGCTAAATCCAAACAAATCTGCGTTCTGGAAACTATCGAAAATTCTACGTAAAGACAAAAAACCCATACCCCCTCTACATGGAGTAAACGGGATTGTCTACACAGAAATCGAAAAAGCAGAAGTCCTAAAAGACGAAATAGAAAGGGCGTGTAGAAACAACGAACACCCCAACGAAGATATAGATTTCGAAGAAGAGGTAGAGAGGATAGCAAGAAGACTAAAAAGGACAAAAGGCAGAATAGGGATACTTCATACATCTCCCGAAGAAATAAAAGAACTCATAAAGCAGACCAATGCCAAAAAAGCCCCTGGTCCAGACAACATCACAAACAGGGCGCTGAAAAACCTACCTACAAAAGCTATTGTCTATATTACCAACATCATAAACAATATGCTAAAACTAAGATATTTTCCAGACAGATGGAAGGAAGCTCACATAATCATGATTGCAAAGCCAGGGAAAAATGGCACATTTCCTCAAAACTACAGACCAATCAGCTTACTATCATCAATAAGCAAGATTGCGGAAAGAGTAATTCTAAAAAGACTGAATAAAGAATCTCAAGCATTACACACCATTCCAGAAGCTCAATTCGGTTTCAGAAGTGAACATTCCTGTGAATTACAAGCACTAAGACTCACAGAATTTATAACCAAAGGTTTCAACGAAAAGGCATACACAGCAACCGCATTTCTGGACGTCAGTAAAGCATTTGACAGAGTCTGGCACAAAGGACTCATCTATAAAATGAACTCATTGGGGTACAGCGAGGCGATGACATGTCTCCTTGCGTCATACCTTGCTAACAGAAGGTTCCGAATTCGTATAGGGGCAACCCTGTCTGAAGTCGGAGCCCTGGAAGCGGGTGTGCCTCAGGGTGCTGAGGGTGTTATCACCATACCTGTACACCATCTATACGGCCGACACGCCAACAGAACCCGGATCTCTGTTAAGTCTTTACGCAGACGATACAGCAATAGCGGTTAGCTGGAGAAACCCGGATCATGCAGCTAATCACCTGCAAAGAGCACTAAATAGATTCCAACGATGGTGCATAAAATGGAAAATAGCCTTAAACCCAGACAAAACTCAGGCTGTAATGTTTAGTCATAGAAAAAGTGTACCAAACCGAGAAATTACGATAGACAACACCCCAGTCGAATGGACCAACCAGGCAAGATACCTAGGAGTGTTACTCGACAAGAAACTAACATTCACTGAACATATCAACCAACAGGTATATAAAGCCAAAGCGCTGAAAAGTCAGCTCTCAACGCTCATAGGAAGAAGAAGCAAACTTAGATTTAAAACCAAAATCAGGGTTGCAAACAGCATCATCATGCCAGTCTTAACGTACGCCTCGGCAGCTTGGGGACATACCTGCAAATCAAACAGAATGAAGATTCAGAGATCTCAGAACCAAATCATTCGAGACGCCCTAAAAATACCAAAATACGTACCCCTAAGGTACGTATTCAGAGATTCAGGACAAACCAGGATACTAAGGACGCTAGACGAAAGAGCATACGATATATTCAACGGACTTACAAACCACCCTAGTAGGATGCTAAAAGAGCTGACGAACTACAACGAAAACATCAGGACGGTACACAGAAGACCAAAGCAGCAAATAGCAAGATATAGGGAGAACCCAAACGAATAACAAAGGATGCAATGGTGCATAGTCGTCATAACCTCAAGATGAAGATAGATAGGAGACCAACCAAAAAAATACCTCTGGCGAGAGGGTACGCTTTTTCTTTTAGGTTTTTAGGTTCTTTAGGTAGAATTAAGTCCAATATACACCGGGGTGAGTGAGAGCAGTATACACTTGGGAATGCTCACCCCAACACACGCACACAAATAGGATTAGGGAATAAAAAAGGAAAGAATTGGGACCCAGGCATATTATAGTTCCGAAGCTCCAAGGAAGTCCACAAAAAACAAAAAAAATAAAAACAAAAAAAACAAAAAAACAAAAAAAAAATATATAAAACGGTCTCTCTATTTGAATCACTCGGATTCATCCTTTACCTAAACATTTGTCACTAAATTTCCGTAAATTCACGTATCATTGACCAAATATGGAGGGCCCATCAGGCTCGACATATACCGTTACAAAGGACTAGGCCCCTAAGGCGGATCAGATGAATACTGATATTCTCGCGAAATCCGAGCACTAAGGTCTTGTGCGGCATACAAGGGCTCAGTGGCCGGACCCTACTCGTATGCTCGGCCGGCGAGGAGAACAAAATCTATTTTGCCAAATCGGCGCCCGAGTGACCGAGCACACACTCTTTTCCGAACATAGAGTCGTCAGCCACGGCTGGGGGCTCTATGGTCGGAACACACGCTTTTTCTTTTTGTTTTAGGGACTCAAGTCCCGAAGTCATGATAGAGTAACTTCAATAGAGTCAGTAATGTAAATAAGAAGAAAAGCCTAGATGTGGCTACCCCTACAGTTAGGTGGCATAACCACAGTAATTAAAAACAGAGGGTGTTCCATTACCCAGGACACCTTAAGTAACTTTCAATCACTCAGATCATAAGCCTCCTCACGTAAGTCACACGATGAGGAGGGGTGGAGGAAAAACCTGGGGGTCAGATAGGTACCACTTTGACTAGCGAAGTGAGACCGGTTTGATCTTCGGACATGTGGATCCCATTCTTAGATTGGTATACACATGTTCCTAGGGGCAGGGTTGATCACTGCGTGTGTGTGTGTGTGAATCGAAAGACGGAACAACGTGGAAAGTTATTGATTCTGGATCAGTACCTGGTAAGATTATGATTTTTAGTATCTTCATATTCATTGAATGTTTGCTCATTACAGGACGCCGCGCTCAGCACAACATTTATCGAGAGGAATCAGGTCCTACGTCGTATGCAAAAAGGAACGTGAGGAACAATTGTGTGGTAAGTGCTTGGCATCTAATAATCAATGACAGAATGTTACGTCATATAAAAGAATGCACTATTGCAGAAGCACATCGATGTTTGAAAAATGACACATGGACTATAACTTTGGAAGAACTGGAGGCTGCCCTTGCTATTATGTACGCAAGAGGAGTCTACGGCGCCAAAAATTTTCCAACGAGATCTGAACGATTGAAAACCGACAAATTTGCTCTAGTCTCTGCGGTTTGGAATGGATTTATAGAAAATGTTAAAAAGTGGTGAATGTTACAAACCGGGAATAAACCTTACTGTGGACGAACAACTACTGCCTTCTAAAGCCAGGTGCCCGTTCACACAGTACATATCAAATAAGCCGGATAAGTTTGGCATAAAATTTAGGCTTTTGACATGCGTGGAATCAAAATATATTGTAAATGGTTACCCTTATACTGGCACTGATCATCTACGCAAGAAAGATACAAGTGTTGGTGAACATGTTGTTTTGCGGTTAATGGTAAATCAACTGGGAAAGGGCAAAAATGTTACGACAGATAACTACTTTACATCGTTAAAATTGGCCAAGGCATTGCAAAAAAAATCAACAAGTCATGTGGGTACTTTGAATCGCAACAGAAAGGAAGTTCCTCTAAGCGTAAAGAGTAAAAGCGGAGAATTATATGTTACCCATAGATTTCAGAGCGACGAAAAGATAACACTTACTGCATACCAAGGAAAGAGTCACAAAAATGTGCTTTTGTTAAGCTCATTACATCAATCAGTGGATGTTGCTGTCGATGGAAAAAAACTTCCTCAAACAGTAAGTTTTTATAATAAAACAAAATACGGGGTTGATGTAGTGGACCAAATGGCGCGTCTTTATACTACAAAAGTTGCTTCAAGACGATGGCCAATGCACGTGTTTTATAACATTCTTGACTTAGGAGCAACAAATGCATGAATTATTTATAAAGAAGTTACTGGAAGTAAAATCAGTCGTCGTAAGTTTATTCTTCAGCTGTGTGAAGAATTACGGGCTCCATATCTTGCCTCCCGAAATCTGGTACTATACCCAGCACCACCGGATTTACCAACCACCAGCACTGTTACTTGCCGAAAAAGAAAAAAATGCCAGTTAAAAATGTTTTGTAAAGGAAATCATACTTCCAATGAGTGCCACGGCTGTAACGAGGCAATGTGTGGCAAATGCCAAAAACTGCAAACTGTATGGTGTTCCAAATGTTTAAAATGAAACTAAAAAATTAAATCAAATTCTATCGTCAAGAGTTTATATAATTTCTTAAAACTGTTTATTTTTATTTTTTGTTTATTCCCAAGTAAATAGTTAATTCTAAACTTGGTTTTTATTGATTTAGGAACTTATGGCCAAAATGATCCATTCGGGCTTTCTAGGTAGGTATGCTAAGCCCGACTTTCTAGTGTTAAAGGAATGTTTGATTCAACACAATTGGTAATGCTCAAACTATATTGAAAAATCTACTATTAGCTATAAGGTTCTTTCTTTTAATATAAAAAAGGAAAAAAATAAATATAATCCTATGAAATAGATTGATAACATCTAAATAAAATAATGTGGAGTAATCTTAAGCAGTAATCTCAAGGAAATGAGACATATAAATGTTTTTTAAGGAAGTCAGATATATTAAACAGTAGAATTTGTGATTATTACTTAAGTCATGGATTCGATAACTAGTATCGTTAAAAATATCTAGATATTTTTTAAATATCTAAAGGTCCCAGGTAAACTTAGCCTGAAATAAAATAAAACATAAAAGATAAATTCATAAAACCTTGAGTATTAATGGACAATTACATTAATTTGATCAGCATGAGAACTTAAAGTGTTGATTTATATGTGGTAGATAGGTCATCTAGTCATTTATTATTAATATAAATACATCTAGAAAAATATGAGATGCGCGTAGGCGCAAGTAAATAAATTAGATGTTTACATCCCATTTCTGCAGTCACACTATTATCCTAATACGCTGATCAGCTTAAGTCACTAACTTCCTAATGTCCCAATCAGCTTAAGATGGAATACTGGTAGTTCTGTTATGACATTGTGAAGTCACACTCCATTCCTTATACAGTGATCGGTTTGAGTCACTAATTTCCTTATATGGTCACGAGTAGTTTGGTGATGACAGATGAACACAGCAGAAGGGGAGAGATACTAATTTGGTGTGATTAATACTGACCATTGTGAACGAGTTTGATTTGGTTTAATAAAATAACTATATTTACGTAAATACGTGTTTTAACTATTTTAATAGACGATATTTCGTGCAAATGTCCAAATTATAAAAATAATTAATTAAGTTCATACCAACAATCCTACAATCTTATCTATAAAAAAATATATTATTGATCTAAAAAAACTCGATCTAGGAGCAAATTTATAATTTACAAGAGAAATTTAAAATTGAATATAGGAATTTAGGAAATAAAAACGCAGATTCCCAAACAAGAATAGTTACTACTTTTTTTTTTCATAGAAGCCGTCTGTTGCAAACCGGTCGTACTGCAACCGGTTGGCTTATTGTACATCTTCGATTCCTTCATGATACCCACTCTAGGATTTTTAAATACTCTACCAGCTTATACAGGTTAGTGGATGGGTACAAAATATTATTGGAATTACCTTGTAGTCACCAAAATTGTTTGCCGCCTGCGATCTAATGCCTCGCAGTCTTACAAGATATGGTTAACTATTTCAGGTTCTCTGCTACAGAGTCTGCAGCTTAAGTCTGTATAAAACAATACCTGAATATTTAAATTAAATATTCAGGTATAGTTTCATACCACATAAAAAATGTTATTTGTGCATAATTCCATTAACCACAAATTTTTTTTATTTATTTTATATTTTTTACATGCCAGAAGGTACGTAATGGTCGTAATATTACGTAATGTAAAGCCTTTGTAGTGGTTGATGGTTTTATTTGCGTTAAAATGGTTTGTACATTATACTGACATTATTATATTGATAAAATGGGTAAAGATTTTTTAATACAAGATAATATAACGATAACTAATATAAATTAAGATATGATAAAAAGTGAAAAAATACTATACAAACTGTTTACAATGTGAATTATAATAAGTTAACAGTTATACAATCATATTCATAAATCCAGTCGTTATGCAGTGTTTTTTTGCAACATCGTTGCTTATTTAAAACTTATGCTAAAATTCCTGAGAAGCATCGGAATACTGAATTATTGTATCAGAGCTGCTGACGAACCATAATCTTTGTGAAAGGTGACCAATTTAAATGGTATGTAGGGGTTATAAGTTTCTTTAATAAAGTTAGAGACCCTTTGTCCATATTAAGAGGCAGCAACTATGTTCAGCCTTATTCCGATATGGAATGCAGATCATCTGATAATGATTGGACATTTACTGAGGAAACAAAAAATATTTTAGTGCCATTTACATTAAAGCTTTTATTGCACTAAATTGGTGACTGACTAAATAGCAGATCTTTTATGACTCTTTACAATAAAAATAGATAATGCAATATGTAACAAATACCTACGCAAACAAGTGTTGGACTAATAAGAGAAAATTTTAATGCCGCCCTCATTTTACTAAACGAAGAGAATTACGTAGCAAACTCATTCGTGGAATGCAATAAGATCGCTTTAGTTATATGAAAAAAATAAGTCACTAAGTAAAACACACCAATATTGATCTAGCTTACAAGGCTATCTGGGACACATTATTTATAATTTAAGAATAATAAAGACTTATTCATTCATTGAAGATTATTTACTCTAAATGTTATGATGTTGAATTGTTACTACAAGCGAGGAAAGTAAGTGTCAACTATCATAAAAGTTTTTTAATGGCATTTGGCCGAAAATATATTATTTATTTCTATAGGATAGTTGCACTACAAAACGATTGTATAGTTATTGTTATTTATCATCAAAAAAAAATTATTCAATGTAAAATATGCTTCAAAAAATAGCTTAGAAACATGTAAGTACATAGTCAAATTTTAGATAATGTCAAATATAAAAAGGATTGTGATATTCTACAGTTACATCTTAGACAAAAATTAAAAATATTGTTTTAGATGATATTAATATTCACAAACGCGTGATTCAGGGATGTCTTATCTCACATATTTTAATATACAGGGTAGAAACCACTTTTGGAATTAAATTACTTCTGTGCTTATTTTCAAGAATTATGAAAAACGCTAAGATCCGTCGACGTTTATACATAAATTTTCACTTTTCAAACATAAATTTAAATGTATAGGGCAATTCGCACAAGCCTAGTTAATAACCTATATTTTTATTGGAACACCCTGTATATTTTTATATTATAAAAGCTGCTTAAGAACTTAATTTTAACGAACTATATATCATGTATGTTCTATTATGTATACATGGTGAAATTTTGACATTGTAAAGTGTGGAAACCACTTATAGAATAAACTTATTCGTTCCTTATTTAAGATAATTATGAAAAACTCTGGGCCACGTCACCTTTTAAATTCAAAGATGGGTGCTTTTTAAACATAAATTTAAATATACAGGGTTGTTCGATCCTAATTTGTAGAAAACATTCTTCGTTATCAATATTAATTTCCCTGCACTCAACATTCTCTTCCCTCGTTGGAAGGTACTATTTATTATGTCATAAAACCTTTTGTTTAACCTTGAGTGGGCTTCCCTTCGTTTAAAAATATGTTTTTTATTTTCACGCGGTAAAGAGTAGTTTTGGAACGAAAATAAGGCGCCACACAACCAGTGAGCTGAAAGATATCAAGCCAGCCACTCCAGCCGATAAAAAATACATTTTACGAATTTTACGTTCGCTTAGTGCTATTGGGTGCTGTTTGCTACAAGTTGTTTTGGCAACTAAATAAAGAAATTTCAAATCGTCATTTTAATGTGAATTTCCTACAGCCGATCCAATCGTCAAAAAGGATAGGACATCAAAGAAAGTGCTCAAACACCCGTTGGCTTTTTACAGTCCTCCAACAAAAAAGGGTGACAGGAGCAAACAAGGGTAATTCACGCAAGTCTAGAATAGTCCATCATCTATATTTTAATAGAAATACTTCTGTATATTTTATGTTTTTAGAAGCTACTTCATGTCAAAAAAATGTATTAGACCCTCTATTATAAATAATTTAATGTGTAATTTTCGTTAAGACAATAACCCTTATCCGGGCAACAAATTTTACTTACGTAACTGGGCAACTAAACCAGACAAGAAAAACCTACGCAGGGACCACAGAGAGACTTTGGAATGCATTAAATAATTGAAGGAAAAGAATATGGAGTTCGAGAATTGACTCTAAGGATTGTTAAAATAAACCGAAATAAGAGCAACAAAAGAAAATAATTATTAAAGGATTAATTATGGAGGCCGTCAATAATAAGAGTAACACAAACTAGAAGAAATCATTGAAACAAATCATCAGGTGAGGATTAAACTGAGCTGCCTTTGCTCCAAAATTGGTGATAAAATATTTCTGGCAGAAATGGAAAATATCACATATAAAAAGTCTGTATTAAAGAATAAAAGTAAACTTAAATATATATCAGGACAGAACATATATATACATATATATATATATATATATATATATATATATATATATATATATATATATATATATATATATATATATATATATACATAATACATAATAGAGTTTAACGACCAAGATAATAGACCTGCAATAGACAAGGTTAATGAAAATAACAAAACAAGACACAGAAGTAAAAAAAGAAACGTAGTAGGAGAAAAAGAGCCCATTAAAAATCGGATCCTGGATTATCTAAACCATACTAACAGGCAGTAGGTAAGATGCAAAAAATAGGCGAAATAAAAAAATATGAATTAAAAATTTTAATGGAAAAATCAAGGAAAAACAAATGGAGAAAACAAACAGGGCAAAAATGGGACAGCATTTATGGTAAATAGAAGACTGCGACAAAAAATTATACAATTTAAAGCAGTTAGTGGAAGGATATATCATATTCATAATAGAGAACAAACAAGCAAACATATCGATATTCAACTGCTACGTCCATACAGAAGAAGCAAGCCAAGGAGATAAAGTAGCTTTTTATGACATCCTAGAAGGGACTTGTGAAAATATTCCCAGAAATAGATACTATTTTAATGGGAATAAACCACAATTGAAGGTTAAAATAAGTTTATTGGCGGTTCAATTTCCACTTCCGACATCGTTGTATTATATATACACAAATATTATTAAAATAATAAAAAATAATAATAAAACCAAGTAATAAAAAACAAAATTTGTTTAATTTATGAATTTTTATTTTGAGAACGATTAAATATAAATACAAAAATAAATACATTAAATATAAAAACATAAAAAATGGAACAATAGAAACTGCAGAACAAATAATAGGACCCCAACAAAAAAAAATCAAAAGCACGGTTTGATGAAGAATGTCACAAAAAAAGTGAAATTATAAACCTCGCGAGAAATGAATGGCTAGAGAATGAAGGGCAGGAACAACTGACAGAATACCGATCAGTAAAGCAAAAAACCCCACAAAACTCTATAAAAGAAACAAAGAAACATGGAAAAATACATAATAGTAGAACAAGAGACTGCAGCCAAGAGAAATATGCAGAAGATACAGAAATAAGAGATAATAAAGATGCATAGGAAGACGCACCTGCCTATCTGGAATTTATAGATGTCGTAAAGCAACTTAATCTAAACAAAACTCCAGGGCCAGATCAAATTAACAACGAATTAATCATACAAGGAAGATTATCATATATCATATATATATATATATATATATATATATATATATATATATATATATATATACATATATATATATATATATAATATATATGTATATATATATATATATATATATATATATATATATATATATATATATATATATATATATATATATATATATATAGCGTCAATGAGTAACATGATTATTTTACACCAAAATAAATTAATAAACTATCACATATAAACGACTAAAATATTCATTATAAATTAACCTTCAAAAAGTATGTAAATTCTGCAATAATGTAAATAATTGCATTTGACTATGAAATAATAGGTATAATAATAATTATACGAATTAAAATGACGAACACATGTAAATACACACATTCTTATCAGATATGAAATAGGCCTGTGACTTTTTTTAAAGGTTATAAGGGATTAAAAGAAGTATAACATAGGGGATAATGGTAAACACAGCATTAATTTATTTATAAATAAATATAAACCATTATATTGTCGGCAAAATTTAGCTTGTTCGTGTAACTTTTAGGGTTCAAATCTCTGACGACTGGACTATATGCTAACATGGCTGCACTATATTGAGATTTAATATGCATATAATATGTATTTCTTATATTTTGTTTAAAAAACAAAATATAAGAAATTCAAAATCGTATTGGTGGATATGTAAGATAGAAAACATAATCAGAAAGAAAAGACAAAGTTGTGAAAAAAAGCTTAGTATATGAACAACAAAGGATAAAAAAATATATGTTAGATACAATTATGAAACAAAAAATTGAGATTGAAAGACTCATCGGAAATTCAAAGTCAAGAGCTGTCTGGGTAGCCTAAAAGCGATATTATGATATAGTAGTAAGGTAATAATAACAACTGATAAAATAAAGCAAGCAAACAATGAAGCTATGAAAAATAAAAATTCATCTTTACCTACACAGTTACTAAAAAATTCGCCACACATGGTAATAAAAAGAAACCTTTGTTATATATCCAACGACTGCTTAAACGTTTTACGTTTTGGTAAGTTGTTATATATGTAACATCATATCTTGTACATTTTAGAGTCTTGGCCAAGGCAAGGGTTTCTTGCCGATACGTTGATTTCAATGGAAAATAAAATCTAGTTCCAAATTTAATATTACTTATTGAACCTAAACCCAAGAGCTACTAATTTTATATTAAATATAGTATGGTTCATGAAACTTCATAAAGCTACTACATATGTATATATATATATATATATATATATATATATATATATATATATATCCAGTGCAACAACTTCCAATAAATTCATTTTCAATTTTAGATTTATTATTACCTTAAACAATAATTCGTTCTCTAAAGTAGTAATGCTTTATCACAAATGGCATCATCATATTTTAGTTAATTTTGTAGTATTGCCTTGTGCTGTAGAAGTTTTGAAAATACGTCAAGCAGATCACATGCAGTCAAATTAGATTTGATTTTGAACGATCTTGTATATAATTTTGTATTTCATACGTGACAAACTTTCTTACCTGTGTTACAAAACTAATCAAATGAGCCAAAATGTATTTTAGACCATTTTATTTTCTTCAAATTTGTATTTTGAAAACAAAAATTGTTATATTTTTAATTTCTATTGTGAAAATGGATAACCATCTAACAAAAGGAACAATTATTCACAGACGTGCTCAAACTAAGCCTTTTTGGGATAAGTCTGTAATATTGAACATTGATTTAAATCAAGTAACCGTTCATTTTTTCCAGACATTTATAGATACAAGACAATGTGAGAACTCATTTAGCTAAACACTATAATTACAAAATGGGGTAAAATAGGCGATATCGATAAACAAGTATCAATAAACAGGAAATTGGGTGTGCTTATGACATCTTGTGATGTTATCTCATTTAAACATAAAATGTACAGTTTGACCTGTAATTAGCAATCCAGTAATATATTTGTACAGTGCAATTAAATGGATATAAATTTAAGTAATTTAGGTCACTTATTACTGTAAACAAGGACGTTCTTATTTCTAATTATATTGATTGTTGAAGTGAATGTAAAAGTAAAGTTCTTGATGAGAGTACCCATACAGTTATCCATATCCGGAAATCAGTTAACTTCATTAACGCACTCGATTTTATTATATATCTTGTTTTATTTCTTTTCTTTGATTTTAGTCTACTATAAATAAATTTGAGTTATGTATGTTTTTTTAATTTTTGTTTCATTATTTTTATTTTTCATTTCTCTTAAGTTAATTAGTTTTTCATGTATACAGCATATTTTTATTAACGTTTTGTATTTTGATTCTTAGTTTTTTTATTTTATAATTTGTGAATGTATTAAAAAGAAAAGTACTATCTTAGCTGCGTTCATAGATATTATTTATACACTGTTGACTGCGTTACGAGTGATATGTTCCGTATAGAATCAAGCCATTTAAAGAGTGCCTGTGTTCCGAAAATAAAAGATATTTTTTGTAGTCAAATTATTATTTAATATTATACTGGCACATACATTACAAAATCAGGAGTAAGATACAACTTTCCTGTCATAAGCTGAAGCCATAATAAAAATAAAATGGTTCGTTTTAACATTTATTATTTAAATACTGAACAAATATATTAAATATACAGCACAAATTGAAATAACTTAAAGTTAATCACTTAAAGTTAACGTTAAAATTAACACAAAAATAGTTCTTCTATCAGTAAAAATATGGTTTAACGTGCTTCATTGAAGCACGCTAGACATAATGCAGGTTTTTTATCACATTGTTCACAGTACATTTTAAAGTCTAACTTTTCTACCGACTTCTCTACAAGGCATGCTTCTTAAAATTTTTTAACATTCTGTACACTTTCTTATCTTTGTATGATCTACATTTCTTTGCTCAAGTGTATGGTATTTTTTGGGTGTAAGTGGTCGTGGCGGTTTCAAAGTTGCTCTATTTGCCAATGCCTTTGCGAGATTCAGTCTGAATCCAAGAATAAGTAACTTGCGCTTTTTGAAGTTTGTTACTATTTAGCAACCAAGCCACTGCCACTTTCCGGTATCACTTCAGTGTTTTACTTATTGGGCTTTTAAAGGAAACCGTTTGATCACTAAAATCAACACTCTTTTTCACCAAGTTATAATCAAAAATAACTTGTGGTTTATTTTATCACTTTAATAGATCTCATTTGTCTTGATCTCATGACTCCACGTCGCTTGAGTTGGGAAAATAGAATACTAAGCAAACCTTTTCTGTTTTTGCTCACTGTACCCAAATTCTTGTTTTATTATTTTCAGGTATTCTTATTAATGTGTAGTTCCATTGAATGACAATAGTTATTACAAAAAATATTGTATTCATTTTCATAATATTCTGGCATAAACGAATCTACGATATGTTCAGCATGAGATTTTCCTGCCAAACTATTACCTTTACCAGTATAAAGTTTAAAGTTAATTACATATCCGTCTTATTTCCGTACATTTTTTGTATACTGCCGAAACACTAAAAAGCCTCTCTAAGGTATTATGGATTCGTGTATGACCAAATCTTGATTAGAAATTATACCGTTGTTGAAATTCTATACATATCGTATTAGAAAAATAATTCTCAATTAGCAGTGCAATAGTACCTACGAGGTATATTTGGATCGTATGATCTTGAAGCCTCTTGGTAAGACCGTATGTTATTCTTCTTCTTCTTCAGTGCCTTATCCGGTCCGGATGTTGGCGATCATCAAGGCTATCATGGTTTTGTTGACTGCTCTGCGAAACAGCTCCGCTGAGGTCATCCCAAACCATTGTCGGAGATTTTTCAACCACGAGATACGACGGCGTCCCGGTCCTTTTCTGCCAAATACTTTACCCTGCATAACAAGTTGAAGAATTCGATATTTTTCTTCGTTCCGCATCACGTGGCCGAGGTACTCAAGCTTACGTTGTTTAATTAAATTAAGCACTTCTTTTTCTTTTGTCATGCGCTGTAGGACCTCAACGTTGGTGACATGGTCCACATAAGATATTTTTAGTATCCTTCTGTATATCCACATCTCGGAGGCTTCGATTCGTTTTTCAGTGGCTTGCGTCAGTGTCCAGGCTTCAACTCCATATAGTAACACTGGAAGAACGTAGCACCTCACTATCCGCATCTTGGTTCCCAAACTGAGATCACTACAGCACAGCAAGGATCTCAACTTAATAAATGTAGACCGTGCCATTTCAATTCTGGATCTAATCTATTGAGCGTAGTCCCATTGTACGTTGAGGGTAGTTCCGAGGTAAGTGAATCTGTCGACTCTCTGGATCTCTTCGCTACCTGCCATTAGTGCCCCGGGATCTAAATTTGTACGGCTGACAACCATGAATTTAGTTTTCTTAATATTGAGGTTCAGTCCGTATGTTACGCTCACAGTTCGCACTCGGTCTAGTAATTCCTGCAGATCGTTTAGGCTGGTTGCTAGTAACACGGTGTCATCGGCGTAGCGGATATTATTGATGTATTCACCGTTCACTCAGATTCCCATGTCTAGGTTTGTGAGGGCTTCATTAAAAATCTCCTCAGAGTATATATTGAAAAGAGTCGGCGATAGCACACATCCTTGCCTTACTCCTCGCATGATCTTCACTTGGTCGGTCAGCTGGTCTTCGACCTTGACTTGAGCACGCTGGTTCCAGTATAAATTCATGATGATCCGAATGTCCTTCTCATCCAATCTTCTGGTGCTGACAACGGTCAAATGCCTTGGCGTAGTCAATAAAACAAATATAGACATCACAACTGACATCGCGGCATCTCTGAAGTAGGACTTGTAAGGTGAAAAGTGCTTCACGTGTACCCATAGAATTGCGGAATCCGAATTGCATTTCACCGACATTTTCTTCGCATTTCTTGTAAATTCTGGCATGTATGATTTTAAGAAAAATTTTTTAAGTGCATGACTCATAAGACTGATAGTTCGGAAATCTTCGCACGTTTTCGCAGATCGTTTTTTTTTGGTAGCGTTACAAATGTTGACAATAGCCATTCCGCTGGGATATTACCTGAATCGTATATGGCGTTGAACAGTTCAGTTAACTCCTTCGTGCTCACTTCACTCATCACCTTAATAAGTTCAACGGGTATTTCGTCCGGACCTGTAGCCTTACCATTCTTAGACTGTTTTAAAGCAGCCTTTACCTCGCTTTCTAGAATTGACGGCCCTGTCATGCAATTTATTTCCGGAAGGTTGCCGCGTCCCGCGGTTCGATATATATTTTCCAGGTAACCAACTTCTCATTCACTGTCGTCGCCAGATTACCGTCTTTATTTATAAGGAGGTGTGTGTTTCTCCTCTTGTATTGACCAGTGGCTTCACGAATCCTTCGGTGGATATTTATATGATCGTGTTTCTCTTGGAGCTCCTCGATTAGTTTACATTTTTCTTGCATCCATGTCTCCTTGGCTCTTCGTATTTCTTTTTTAATTGTCTGGTTGGTTTCTTGGTATTTCTTCGTGTCCCTGTTTTTCAGTAATCTTCTTTGTTCCATCATCTGCAGAATGTCATCAGTCATCCATTCTTTATTTTTTACTCTTTTTTTCTTTCCCAGATGTTCTTTTCCCGCATTCAGCATGACGTCTTTGATATAACTCCATTTTTGTTCTACACTCTGTTCTTGTTGTTGAGCCGTTTCTAGTTTTTGTCTCATTGTATCTCTCACATTCTGGCGAACTACGGGGTCTTTTAGAGTGCCATAATCCAGGTTCTGTTTAGGTTTATTTTTGATGAGTTTCTTTAGTTTGAGTTCTATCTGGCCCACTAATGGGTTGTGGTCCGATGAGACGTCTGCTCCTGGGAAGGTCTTCGCCGAAGTCAAGCTGTTCTTGAATCTTTTGTTAATGAGAATAAAGTCTATCTGGTTTCTGATGATATTGCTGGCTGTATCTGCAGGTGACTTCCACGTATAAAGTCGTCTCGGGGGAAGTTTAAACCACGTGTTAGCAATGGTAAAATCTTCTTCCCGGCAAAATTGTATGAGTCGGTCTCCTCTTTCGTTTTTCTCGCCTAAGCCGTGTTATCCGACGATGTCTTCTACACTGCTTTTGCCAACTTTGGCATTGAAATCACCCATGATGATGGTTAGCTCGTTCTTCTTGGTGTATTTTAGTGCTTTTTGTACAATTGCGTAGAACTCCTCGATATCTTCTTCTGGTTTTTCTGATGTTGGAGCGTAAATTTGAATGATGTTCGTATTAACGGGTCTGCCTTGCAGCTTCATCAGAATGACCCTGTCAGAGAGAGGTATCACGCTGATCACAGCCCCAGCGACCTTTTTGCTCAGAATCAATGCTACGCCATTCCAGTGATGTGGTTTGTTGTTTCCCGCATAGTATACCATATGCTCATCCACACAGCACTGTCCCGAGCCTAGCCATCTCATCTCGCTGATTCCCATCACGTCGATATTTAGTCTTTTCATTTCTTGAATGATGTTGTGTATCTTTCCCTCTTCAAACATACTTCGAACATTCCAAGTACAGATTTTTTGAACGTTCCACGTGTATACTTTATCTTTATTAGTGTTTAAATATTGGTAAGGATTTCGTGGGTTGACGACCTGGGAAGCCTTACATTTTTGTGTTCTTCCTCCCCTGCCGGATCTTGGTATCCGAAGTCCATGATCAGTATCTTCTCCAAATTGGTTTACATTAACCATGATGAATGAACTAGGGACTATTTATGGGGTGGTTTCCCGTTGCCTTCCCCATCGCAGTGTCACAACCGATTGACTCATAATGTGAGTGGCGCCTTTGAGTATCTAGAATTAAGCCTGCAGGATTTTTTTTTATTTTCCCACAGCCTTAATCCAGTAATGACATTACTGCTGCCGTATGTTATAATTGAATATATCCCTATAAGAATTAATAAATTATCTTATAAAATGAGAAAAAGACACCTTTCGCAAGATGCGATAATTTTAGAAATATTGTCGACGCAGCTAACCGTCAGTATTTACTTTCATGTTAATGATACATTTATCTTTTGAATTCGTTGACTGTACATTTGAAATTTTCTTAACAGAATTTATATTTTTAGTTTTCAAACAAACTTTTTGTACATATCCTCTTTTATTACAAAAAATTACATACCAATTTCTTTTTACATTGGATGGCTAAATCAAAAGCACCCCCACCACGATAACATATACCTATTTTAGTATTTGAACTAGAATGTGTAATATTCGTACTGAATGTGATCTAGATTTATTAGGTTGTAAAAAATTAATTGAATTATTGAAATTTGGTTGGTTACTCTCCTTTTTTGATGTTTCAAAACTACTGGTCATCTGTACTGCTCGATCCAAGTCTAGATTCCTTGTTTCTAATAGTCTTCTTTCTCGCATCCTAATTTCCAGCGTTTTCTGTCGAAGCAATATTCAGTTGTTAGAACTCTGGCGGTCATTGCATCGTCGACATCGTCTCTCCAGGATCGTCTTGGTCTACCTCGTTTTCTTCTGGTTGGCGGAGTCCATTTTTCTATTTTTTTTTTTGGCCATCTATTTTCAGGTATTCTCTGAAGGTGTCTATACCAGTTAAGTCTTTTGGCTTCGATTATGTCTATTATGTCTAGATCGATTTCCATTTCTCTCCGAATATCTTTGTTTCTCACCCTGTCAAGTCTAGTGAGCTGGCAACATCGTCTCCAGTAGTTCATTTCCATGGCCTTAATTTTTGATTAATTTCTTTTGTTTATTTCCCAGAGTTCGGCGCCGTACAGCCCAATACTTTCTATTATAGTTTTATAAATTCTTCTTTTTTTTCTTTTGTTAATTTTTTATTCCATAATAGTCCATGTATCTGTCTAGTGGCTGATCTTGCTTGGCCAATCCTGGAGTGTATTTCTTCGCTACTTCCTGCTTTTGATGTTATTTGGACTCCCAAGTATTTAAAGTTGTCTTTTGGTTTTATAGTTCTCATTTCGATTTGTAGGCTTTCTGGTTTTTCTCTAACAGCTAAGTACTCAGTTTTTTGTATATTAATTGTGAGGCCCCATTTGGTATACTCATCTTCCAATTTTCTAAGCATGTAGCCTACATCACTCTCGTCTTCAGCTAGAATGGCTTGGTCGTCAGCGAAGTGTATCGTGTACAATCTATCATCTCCGATTGGGATGCCCATATTGCAGCACTTTCTTCTCCACACTAAGAGTGCCTCATTTAGATATATTTTGAAGAGTGTAGATGCTATGAAGCAGCCTTGCTTTAGGCCCTTACTAATAAGAATTTCTCTAGTTAATCTATTTCCAGTTTTAATGTTTGCCGTCATATTTTTATGAGATCATAGAGATGTTGTACTGCTTGTATATTTTTTTTGCTTATTGCTTGTTTTTCCATTGCTACCCAAAGCATTGAAAGTGGTACACTATCGTATGCCTTTGTCAGATCTATAAACACTATATGAGTTGAAAGGTTGTGGGCTAATCTTTTCTCGATAACTTGCTTTAGAGAGAATATACTGTCCATACAGGATCTGCCTTCACTAAAGCCATTCTGTTCTTCAACATCTGTCATCTCTTTTTCAATTTTGTTTGTTATTATTTTTCCATACAGTCTTGAGAGTGAATTTATGACACTTAGCCCCCTGTAGTTTAAACAATTCTTTCTATCTCCTATTTTGTAGATGTTGTTAATATGTGCTTTTGTCCACTCCGGTGGTAAGTCGTGTCCATTATAGAATAAGGTGAAGACATACGCCAGTAATTCCCGTAATACTTGTGGGCTATGTTTTAATAAATTATTTGGTATACCTTGTGGTCCGCAAGACTTCCGATTTTTTAGAGTTTGTAATGCATTCTCGACTTCCTGTACTGTTATTTCATCGTCTTCGCTGAATTCCAGTTCATATGTTGTTATACTGATGTTCGTGAATTGAGGTCCTGTTTCAGTCAAAAGTTGTGAGTAGTGTTCGATCCAAGATCTTTCTTCTATTAACCCGGCGATTGTGTGGTGAAATTTTCTGACAAGAGCTGTGTGTTGGGGTAATTATCACCCAATTTTTTTTTATTTATAAAATTGAGAAAATATTTTATTTTTGCATGCAACCTTAAGATTTTAAATCATGGTTATATTGTTATATAATATTTTTCAAAGATAAATCATTTAAAAAATTTCCGTTAAAAATTCAACGATTTAAAAAATATACTAAAATTTTGTTTATATTTAAACCACTACCACAATTTTTGTTACCAAAATTTTTATTAGAGATATAGAATAAAAAAAAATACAAGTTTTATAAAAAGTAACTAGGAACTTTTGTTTAAATAGCATAATTAACAATTATGTGCACATTTAGAACAAAAATATACACAATGTTCAAGACAAAGAAAAATGTCACATTTCACACATTTTTTTTTGGCACTTTCTGTCCTTTCCACGGGGACACACTCCACATCTGGATGTTGTTCGTTGCTTCTTGTTTGGAGGTCCTTGAGAGTCCTCTCCGCCATCATTTCTTTTTAGTTTGGCTCTTATGTCTGATGGTATTCTTTGATTGTTACCTCTTTTTTCAATATATGGTTTAATTAGTGCCAAACCAAGTTCTTTTAAAAAAAATCTGCGTTTTAGTTTTTCAGTTGGCTTGTTATGTTGATAAATAACATAACTATTTATTCCTGCATTATTAAGCAGTGAAAAAAAAATTGTTAGAGGCCATCGTTTGCTATTACGAGACACATTATATAACGCAGACATTTCGTCAACCATATCTGCGCCACCTTTTGTGTGATTATAAAAGTCTATAATCTCAGGTTTATTTGATTTGTGGTCAAATTCTGTATCATGATGAAGTGAAGAAGCTACTAACACTATTTTATTTTTCTTCGGGACAAAGGACACCAAAGAAATGTCTTTTTTAAATCCGAAAATTGCGTGGTTTTCAGCTCTGTTTTTGGAATTTAAAAAGATTGTCGGTATTTCCCTCTTGTTTTTACGAATAGTTCCAACTGATGTTAACCGATGTTCATTGAGCAAATGTTCCATTAGCGGTATGCTGGTAAACCAGTTGTTGGTTAGTACCACGGATTGGATTTACAAGCCTGTTTACTACATCAAACGGTCTATTACTAAATTGAAAAGGTCCTTCAGGCTGTGAGCCAACATATACCTCTAAATTTAAAATGTAGAATGTTTTGGCATCCACTAAGGCAAATATTTTAATTCCATATTTGGACGGCTTATTGGGGATATATTGCCGATAGGAACAACGTCCCCGAAAAGATTCTAATTTTTCATCGATCGTCAAGTATTGACTAGGAATAAAATATTGTTGACAATTGGATACAAATCGATCAAAAACAGCTCGTATAGCTGCCAGTTTATCTACTCTTTTTAGTTCTTCTCTATTTTCGATATTATCGAATCGTAGGCATTTTAAAAGTAATATAAATCTTTGCAGGGACATTGTTAGCCTGAAAATGTCAATTCCTGTTCCATCTGTAGCCCACAGATCCTCCAGATTTAACCTGTTGGCTTTATAAACGCCTGATAGATATAATAATCCGAAAACTGCACGAATTTCTTCTGCGTCCGTAGACTTGGTGATATATTTATGTTGGTCATTATAATTCTGAGCAACTAAACTGATTTTTTTATTAGTGCAGTGGACAATATCTTCCACAATAATATTATCCATGAATAATTCCCAGCAAGAAATGGGCGACTTGCAATATTTTGCATTATTTCGAACACCGGGAAGTAAAGTTATTAAATTTTCTTGTCGTGTTCTAACCGATTTATTAGGACAGTTCTTTGCCCATTTTGTTTTCCCATCCCGTCCGATAAAAAACTTAGATTGCCTTACTTTATTATCTTCAAACTTATTGTTGTCTTGAGAGGAATCTTCCGACGATGATTGATTTTTCTGATTAGAACTTCCAGGCTGACAATTTTCCACTGATTGAAGTTGATTTTCTAAAACATCCTCACTGGGACGAAGGCTAACCTGCTGACTTTCATTTTCAGATTCGCTTTCTGATCCTAACTCTGATCCAGTTAATTCATCCTGCCAAAGCTTCAAGAGAGCTTCTTGTTCTTTCTCCCAACTACACATATTTCTATATGTCTGAAATTAAAAATATCTAATCAATTTTCAATATTCCTACCAATTACATTATGTTTCTGTTAAAAAAATAAAGATAAATTGTGCTAGTATAAGAACTTACCTGTTAATAATTAACCGGTGTTGTGGGGTTAAAATTACCCAAAAACTAAATATTACTGCACTTCAACTGTGTGGTGGGGTTAAAATCACCCAAAAGTCCAAACAACGCGACACCACTCGTTCAAATCTTATTATATACTGAAATTTATGATGCAATACAAGATCTGTTATATTATGGGAAGGTACTCGTGGCGCCAGATGAATCTGGCGATGTTGCCACTATTTTAACAAGCGCTAATGAACGACGTGGGTGATTTTCACCCCACAACACAGTTGCCGGGTTAAATCTATTCTACTCGTTTCTTTTCTGTTTGTTCTCAGATTTTTTACCGTTTTCCATGCTTCTCTTGATCTTGTTAACCCTATATATATATATATATATATATATATATATATATATATATATATATATATATATATATATATATATATAAATATATATATATATATATATATATATATATAGATATATATATATATATATATATATATATATATATATATATATATATATATGTTGAGTTTTTCGCATTTACTTTCCCAGGAAATATTTTTTGCTTTTCTGTTTGATCTTGCATATGTTCGTCTATCATCTGGATCATTTGTTTGTAGCCACTTTTAATATGCTTATTTCTTGTTGTGTACTGCATTGGTGATGTCATTTGTCCACCACAATGGAGTATTCTTTTTGTTCTTTTGGATTGAGACGAGCGCTTCGTAAGCTGTTTCATTGATTTTATTGATTATCTCTTTATAGGTATTCTGGGCTGAGGAGTAAATCAGGTTTGTCAATTTTTGGGTGAGTCGCAGCTTATATAAGAATGATGTCGAGTCGTTTTGCAGTGCATCAATATTGTATTTAGGTAGATTCGATTCCAGGGGTTTTGATTGAGCTAGTTGGTTGTCATTTTGATGTAGTAGCCGAGGTCGATACTGTAGGTAACATTTTCTATCTTACCATATAGTGGTCAGTTCCGCACTCCGGTCCTCTTAATACTCTTGTCTTCAACTTGTATGTGCGTTTCTTGTGTGTCTTCAGGTGTACTTATGTATGTTTTTATGTCGGTAGAATCCGTTTAGGATTTTCAGAGAGTGCTGTTTACAGAATTTGATTAAGTGTTCCCTATTTGCATTTGTTTTAGCGTCACCATATTTTCCTACGACTTTTTTTTATTTTATTTTTGTTCCCGTCCAAGCGTTAAAATCTCCCAACAACACAATTTCTTTGCGGCTGTTTATATTTTCAATGAGTTCCGATAAAGTTTCGTAGAATATTTGTTTAGTTGCTTTTGATGCATTTTCTGACGGAGCATATATTCCAATGATCTCGAGGTTGTGCCCTTTCCACATAAAAGATACTCCAATAATTCTCTCATTGATCTGCTCCCAGCTTTTCAGGTTTCCTTTTAAGTATTTTTTTTTATCAATATTAATACCCCTGCTTGTGCTCTTTTGTCTTTCTCTACTCCACTATAAATATGTATAAAACCTCCTATGTCTTCACTACCTTGACCTTTTTTCTTTGTTTCGGTAAGGACCGTGATATCTGATTTTATTTTCTTTACTTCTGCCACGACTTCGTCTGACTTGGTTCTCCACCCTTGGATATTCCATGTTCAAAGTCCTTGTTCGTTTGCTACGTCGTCTTCGTTTTTTCCCGTCCGTATTCCGAGGCTGGATTTTAGAATTTTTTTGCAGTTTTTAGAATTTCAGAACATAATCCAAACACAAATTGGTTTCTTATGGAAGATTTTGGATAAGCTTAAAAATTACAATTTATTGCTGTCTTCTGTAATGCCATTAAGAATTCTTGCACTGATTCTCTCTCAGCTTGCTTTCAGCTGCTCAGCTTGGTTTAAAACCTGTAAATTTCAGTAATTTTCAAAGGGACAGGATTGTCAAAATTGTATGTGTGTGTGTGAAAATTTCATTGTATGTTTTATCCTCTTCTGGTACTTGTAGTGCATACTTGTTACATAGTGTATAATAGGCTCCAGGACTCATATAATGTAACAGATAAGATAATTTCATATTGTCATCTATTTTGAAAACTTTAAAAGCTCCTATTAGGCGTTCCACCCATCGTGACCATTTTGTAACTGATTGATTAAACGATTTCACTGTGAATTTAGAATGAATTTGTAATGTACTGGTAGTTGCTGGCTTCCATAATTTATTGTTTTCACTTATTGCGTGGTACGTAAAAGTAAAAATCCTCGTCGCCAATTGTTGTGTACTGTGAATGTAGGGTAGAATGAAATATATTACTTGAAACTATTTTTTTAAATATATAAGTACAATCTAATACAACTCTAAAACTACGAATCTTAACCTTAACCTTCTGCCATGCAGTTGTCTTCTTCTTTTCTTTCCTCTTACCATTTGTAATACAAACTTAAACACATGCAACAAACATAACAGGATACCTATCCCATCAATAGATAAATACACTTACCATATATTTCTACAATTTTTAACACGTTTATGTATCTATAATGAAATGCAGTTAGCAGTGTAATTTGTTAATCGATGTAACTCTTATTAGACAATTACCCAATAACTAAATATCACCGTCAAATCATGAAAGTTTCTTTTTAGGATTTTAGTTCTTCTTCTCATTGCGCCGTCTCCTTTCGAAGGTTGGCGATCCAAATGGCAATTGTAGTTTTGTAAACTGCTGCGCGAAAGATCTCTGCGGATGAGCGGTCGAACCATCTCCTCAGGTCTTTCAGCCACGAGTTCTGGCGTCTTCCTACTGATCTTTTGCCCTGTACTTTTCCTTCCAGTATAAGTTGAAGTAATTCATATCTTTCGCCTCTCAGCACATGACCCAAGTATTGCATTTTCCTCTCTTTGATTATTCTTAGTAATTCTTTTTGTTTACACATGCGACGAAGTACCTCAACATTAGTAACTCTTTGTACCCATGGAATCCTCAACATTCCATACAGGATTTTAGTAGAGTGCCAGAATTAATAAAAATGCGATAAGGTTAAACTTATAGAAACTATTAAGGATGTACTAAACGGCACTAAAGTCCACGATACAATTTAAATTAAATCACGGAAAAAATCCAGAACATAAAGATATAGTTGAACCATCCACTATTTTAACTTAAGAGGAACTCTAGTTAGGTAAACTTTTGAATTTATCTTAGTCAATAGAATATTCGATTTTTTAGTAAATATTCCAAATGGATACAAGAAACCGCCTCAAAAGGTGTTCCAAAAAGGGTAACGATTTAAAAAAAAAAGCGCTCAAAGATTTTATTGGAAAATATGCAACTCAAATACTTTCAGAATAATCGACCTGGAGATGGATGATTAAAAGTATGTAGCCAAAAATTGTATTTTAATCTATAATTATCATTTTTTTTTATTTAAATTAATGTGTCTCGGCTGCAATGGCCATTGACACAAACAATATTGTGTACAATAATTACAATAAACACATATTACTAATTGCTACAGTTTATCTATAAGCTTAGAACCTATGACTAAATAATACAGTTTTATCACTAAGATATAAGTTAAAGGTAAAATACATGGAAAACAAGGGGTCATAATCTGTTGAACAACTGAATGTCTTTCGAGAAACCAATTAGGTTAAAGACTTAATCAGGCGAATTTAAAAAAACGTCTTTGATATTTGACTTAAGTTTATGTTGCACTCTGTGTTTTGCGTACCGGGGACACTTGATCACGATATGTTTCACGGTTAATACACTTGAGCAGATTTGGCAATTGGGCTTCGGCTCGAATTTCATTAAATATTCATGTGTGAATCGGGTATGTCCTATTCTTAATCTTCGGATGACAGCTTTTTCGTTTCTAGACATTTTTGGAAGTTCAAATTTTTCAACAGTCTTCTGGATCTCATGTAATGCACTCTTGATTGTGTTCCAGTGGGTTTAATTATCATTTGTTTTTTTTTTAACTAAGGACTTTAAAATAAAGCGCAAGTGCAGCTGTGACGTCAAAAATTGCTTTAAAAATAGAGGGAATTCTATTAAATGAAAACATCTAGAAGAAGCCCTAACTGATCCGTCAATAATTTTTAATTGCTATAAGTCAAGATTTCAAATATGTCCATCTATAGGAAAATTATTTGCTATTTGAGGTTCAAAAATATTTATAATGTCGAAAAAAGCTGTTAAAAAAAAAATCATTATGATGTTTACCTGTTCAGACTACGGTAAAATTTGCGTGCCTATGGGTATTTATTCTTACCCACGTATTCCAGAATAAGTTACTAAAGACATTAATCCTAAATGTGATAACCCCTTTTAATAGCGACAATAAGCGATAATAGCTGGATGACAGCAGATATATTATATCAGTACATGTATTGCGAATGTTTTTTAATTCCATCTAATTGAAAATATTACTAATTTTGTAGTCATTCTTTTTGTAGAGAGGCACAAGAGTCACCTAAGTTACCATACCAAAGTTAGTACTAATTATAGTAACTGCACTTTATCCTAACGCCACACGGATGTTACAACCACGCGCCACGTGATGTTTCTATTTTTCGTCCACTAAAGCTTGGCGAGTCAGTGAGAGAATGGTGTGTGCACCATCCATGGAATGTAGCGAACAAAGTGGTTCCTGTTTAAAAGTTTGCGGATTGCTCCAATTTAAAGTAAATGTTATTTTAGCTAGGTACACATAATGTTTACGTAAAGAAGTAGTAAAAAATTCAATCATTTTAGAAGATTATCGAAAAAATTTCAAGATAGACTACCCATAATATCTTTGTGATTATTTTAGGTTCTGAAAAAGTTCAAAGCTTAAAGAATTGAAAGAAACTCCAAAGAACAATCTACCTACCAATGCAAATTTAAGTTTGTTGGTTAAAATATGAAATTTTTTTAACATGATCCAAAACATTATCCAATCACTAAATCTGAGTGTACCGTAACTAAATAAACTGTCCAATAACTATAATTTTTGTTGAGATACAAGACATATTGTAATAAACTTTTTATTCTATGTTTGATATTAATTTTATTTCTATCTGCAGTGAAGAATATAAATATTAAATTTTTAAAGTTGAAATTTTCCAATAACTGTATGGTGTCCAATAACTGTATGGTGTACCCGTATAACTTCTTAGCTGTACAGAATCCATTTTTTATAATACCGACTATACGGTTTTCATAATACTAAAACAGATTTACTCAAAATTTTAGGCCTGAATCTCTTTAAAAATACCGACCTAACTGTGAATATAGTATAGTATAATATTATTGAAGTATAAGTGGATATTGAAGTCTTTAAAGCACGCGCGATTTTTCTATCATGACGGCGGCGCAGCTGGTGTGTTTTAAAGTGTAAAGTGTTTTAAAGACAGTTATCCACGAATACTTTACGCTATTTTTTTATTGGTACAGTTTGAAATCATGTATTATTACTACAAAAATTTAAATAAGAGATTAATTTGTGATTTATATCAGTATACCTTTCGTTATTATGGAAATGAGAAAAACCAAAATTAATTTGCAATCTGTCACATAAGATTAATTGTTATTACTGGTTCATCATCATCATCAGTAGGTCGACAACCCTTTCTGGGTCCTGGCTTGTTCTAGGATTTTCCGCCATTCTGTTCTGTTCCTTGCTTTGTTTTTCCAGTTGGTAATCTTAAGTGTTTTCAGATCTTGTTCCACTTGTTCCATGTATCTAAGTTTGGGTCTTCCCTTTGACCTTCTTCCTACTGGTGTTTGCCTCATAATATGTTTTGGTGTTTCAGTCTTCAACATTCGTTCAACATGGCTCATCCAGCGCAGATGTCCGATTTTTATGGATGTTATGATCTCGGGTTCATTGTATACTGTGTATAGTTCAAAGTTATATCTTCTGCGCCATATGCCATTTTCTTTTACCCCCTTATATATGTGTCTAAGGATTTTTCGTTCAAATGTGCCTAATAGGTTTTCATCGCTTTTCGACAGTGTCCATGTTTCTGATCCATATACAAGGACCGGTTTTATCAGGGTCTTGTATATTTTGCATTATTATTATGTTATGTATTATTATTGCGTTATTACTGGTTGTATATTGCTTAAACGAAGAATGTGAAGAATGTTTCAAACATTATTAGGAGTGCCATTTATGGAAGTACAACACCATTCGCTTCCGAGAATTTTGGTAGTATTAATTTAAACAGCATTTCCTCTGATTTAAAAAAGGGAAATATAAATATTTCAAACAATACCAACTGTATTTTTCACATTCATTTAAAAAATTAAAATTTCCAAATATTTGAATAAAGCTTTTGAAATATTTGTTAGTAATATTTGATTCATATTTTATTTATTTGACGTTACAAGTTATGTACTCCTGTCAGGTCAGATAAATATTTAAAACTGTTGATGTTGCCATGGTAACTTTAAAACTCGCGCTTTTTTGAAACTTGAATTTAAACACGCTACGGCGTACTTTAAATAAGCTAAATGGGGTACCAATAAAAAAATATATATTGTTAGGTCATAGTTAAGTGCTTTTAAAAGTATTGAAAATTCTACTTTCTTTTCTAGGTGGCATGGTTAAAAGCAATTAGTTTTAAATTATCTTTCCTCTGATGAAACAAGCTTATGTTTAAGAAGATATGTTTAAAAAAGTTATTTTCCCCACACGTGTCCCTTATATTTTTTATGAGAATTATATGTATTTGTAATAACGTTGGTAATCTGTATAAATTAGATACATTGAACCAATGTAAAAAACTTATTAAGTAGAATTTAATATAATTCTGCTATTCACATTCTAAAAAGAACTCCTTTCGAGAAGGTAAAAGTAAATACAGTATCGGTACAAGTCAATGACCATGAAAATAATATTGATCTAATAAACCAAATTGTCGTGTTTATTAAATTTTTCACCTTTAAAAATAGGTAAAGTGTATCACTTTCTCTTCTTACAGCTGCAATTTTTTTATTTTAATTATATTGTTGGATTGTTCTTATAGCTAGTATTAATATGTTAGTTTTTTACAAGTTGTAAATATATGCATACTTAATGCATTTTGTAGTATATTTAAACGTTACGTGCGTTTATATAGAAGCATGTATTTTAATTTTCTACTAAATGTCGATTCGTTTTTTTTTAATGATACTTGAATTGGAACGGTGGCTATAAATATTTCTTAGAATGTAATTTTTCAGTGCAATTGGCAACATTGCAACATTTTTGCATTTTGTTAAATATGACAGAGTGAAAGCAGTGACAGTTTATTCTCATCAATTTTATTAGAGCACACATTCTTGGGTTATTTTTGTCCAAGCAGTTTTTTGTCCTTTTTCGTTAATTTTGTATTTGATTTTATTAATTACGGTCTGATTTAATCTTTCATTCAAGGCGTTTGAAAATGGTGAATTTGCAGGAGTGAAGATTATTTGTATAAATTTTTAATCTAAAAAGTTTTTGAAATGTTTTGAATTTATTCCTAGGTATTCGTCTGTTAGAATCATAACAATGTGATCTGTCTCTAAAAGGGTTTTTACAAATTCAATAAAATCATTTGGAGCTTGTGTTTTGATGTTAGGATATATGCATATTTATTTTATGCATATGCATATTATTTTATATTTATATTCTTTAATGGTTTTGTGGTCAGGAAAAAAACAGTAAATTTCTTACCATTAAGTAATGTTACCAATATTCAACACATGGTTTAATTGCCATTCACTTTAGGTATACATATAGTCTTTTTCCTCTTTTGTACTTCATTTGTACTTCGTTCAAAAACGCTGAGAACCATCGACTTTTATATATAAATTAGTGATTTTGCCCGTCACCATATGACGGGGTATCCAATCAATTGCATCTATAATCACTCCACTTAATTGTTTTTGTCTTCCTCCTATTTAAGGCTAGGACGTCAACAGAATAATAACATTAAGATGTTGTACAACTTTTATAACAAATAAGTCACTTTTTGTCGTCTTATGACGACCAACCTATAAAACCAGCTTTATTCTAGTTTAGCAATTTATTTGTTGGGAAAGCTCGAGTGTTGTATTATATTTTTTACCGATCACCACATACGCAGCCAATTTTTTAGGATCAACAAAATTTTCAAAACAATTAAAAATAAAATTTTTAAAATAATAAACTTATTGCATGAAAGAGCTGGTCTTTTCACCTCCAGATAAATATTATCCTATCTGACAGATGGTTATCTGAAAAATAGACATTTGTTTTTAAAATAAAATGTAATCGTCTTTTCACGTGAAATTATGTTGCGGTTATTTTTCTGTAAGATACATGTAAAATTTATTGAGGAACACACCAATATTTAATTAATTGTGAAAGAAATCACAATAATGTTTTAATATCTCTTTTAATTACACAATTTGTGGTGGCAAATAATACATGTTTAAAAATTCTTCTCAGGTATTTCCATAACACTAAAATATTATATAAAGTTAGCTCAAATATCTTCAACTTCAAAAAGTTCAGTTATGTCTTCATTTAGCAATTCATCTTCAAAATTGCCTTAATTTTGAGTTCTGGCTGGGTTATACTCGTAGAATGTTGCTGTAATTTAGAACGGCTGAATCTTTTCAACCTTACAGCCACTTCCACTGGATGAAATAGTACCTAAACCTTCTATTCCGTACATAAAAAGTTATGTTGGCTATCTTTTTTTTTTTTGATGAGGGTGGAAATGTTCTAAACACCATACCATTGCTCGGCGTGTGTTGGATTCAGGGCAGAGGAAAACATCTGAGCCCATTTCCCCCTATGTAGAGGAGGTCCTGCAAACGGATGCCTTTCTGTTGCCCTGCCTACCAACTAAAACCACCCATTCTTCGTCAAGACACCCCCGTACGTGTTCAGTTAGCGAACGAAACTTAGAGATGCCTTGCGCTGCCTGAATTAGTAATAAAGTTTTGTTGCTGGTTCTTAGCTAGAAGCGGTAAGGAACCAGAAGAAAAATGTATGTAAAATAGGCCCATATGTAAATGGCCTTGCCGATGGTATTACCTAAGAGCGGTAAGGAACCAGGGGGAGAGTATATGGAATGTATAGGTATACAAGGTAACAATAAGGTGTAAGAATATTTGGTATTAGGTAATATTAGGTAACAATAAGTAAGTATACATACGTATGCAATAAACAAGTGTATTACACACATATACACACATACATACGTACATACACATACACACCTACGAACACACAAATACACATATACACATATTTACATACATATTCATACAATGATAACTAGTTTTAAATGGAGGTGGATTGCCCCAGATCACTCTCATCCTGTCTCAGTTTCTTTCTCTATCATGGACTTTCTCTTCATAATTTTTGTTACTTGGTCTACAAGAAATTCAAAGTTCTCTCTGCTTTCCATAGCGACACGTATCAAGTTGTCAGAGGATATCTCTCCTAGCTTTGTTCGCATTATGTGTTGTTCCGACGCAAACACCTTGCACCTAAAGATACAATGCTCCGCATCGTCTTCTACTTTACATATGACACAATTATCATCGCTGGTTTTTCGTATACGATACGTGTAAGACCTGAAAGATCCATGTCCGGTCAGGAACTGCATAAAATAAAAATTTACTCGTTTGAACTTACATTTGTACCACTCTATCACATTGGGTATTAGTTTTTTGGTCCATTGTGCCTTGTCTATCTGTGCCTCCCATTCTGCTTGCCATTCTGTTAGTAATTGTTCTCTAATGGCGGCTCTGACCTGAGGTAGGTGGCCGTTTCGAGAGTTATAAAGCATCTGCCGTTCTTTAGCTAGGAGGTGAATAGGGAGCGTGCCCGCTATTACCTGTAGGGCCATCGTTGAAGTGGTCCTGTACGCACTTGTAACTTTTAATAGAGGCTTTCGCTGGGCTCTGGTTATCATGTCTCTGTACTTTTTGTAATTTAGTACGTCTGCCCAAATGGGGGTTCCATATAATATAGTTGACTGTACCACTTGCAGGTACATTCTTCGTTTTTGGCTGCTTGGGCCTCCTATATTCGGCATGATTCTTTGTAGGGCTGCCGTTCTTTCTTCCGCCCTCTGGACTACATTTGTCAGGTGTTTTGTGAACCTTAGACCTGTGTCGATGTATATGCCTAGGTATTTTGCACAATTTGTAGGGGTTATAATAGTACTACCAATTTGAAAAGTCATCTCGGGTCTTCGTCGTGGTCCTTTTAGTATGACCACTTCCGTTTTGCTTCGTGCTAGTTCGAGATCGTTTCTAGCCATCCAGCTGTTGACTTTTCTGCAGCATGTGTTGACTTTGTCTTCGATTTTCCAGTTCATGTCAGTCATGACTAGTATCGCCAGGTCATCTGCGTATGCAATAGCTAGAGTATCTCTACCATAGTCTATTTCTAGTACCCCGTTATATAATATATTCCAGAGTGTCGGCCCTAATACAGAACCTTGCGGTACGCCGGCTGTTAACTTCTGTTTTGTATTTTTTGCCACTGTAACGTATCTATTAGTAAGATACCTTTTAATGATATTGATGAGATATCCTGACACTCGTGCTGATTCCAGTTTTGTTATGATATGTGCCCAGTTGGCAGAGTTGAAGGCATTCTTTACATCAAACATAACCAGTATAGCCCATCTTTTCTTTGTGTTTTTTACAGTATCGGTTAAACTTTTTACCGCGTCTATGGCTGATTTAGCTTTTCTAAATCCGTATTGTCTGTTGGAGATAGTCTCTCTTTCACTTAATTCATCTTCTAGGCGATTTTTGACAATATTTTCGTATAGTTTTCCTAGACAATCTAATAAACATATAGGCCTGTACGAATTGGCTTCGTCCGGGTTTTTACCGGGTTTATGTATTAGTGTAAGTTTAGCTAGTTTCAGCTGGTCTGGAAATTCTTGTCTTGTTAGCAGCTCATTGAGTGCTATTCTAGTAGCTTCTGGGCATTCATTCACTAGTATTTTTATCGCCTCTGGTGGCACACGGTCCGGTCCAGGGGATTTACCTATTTTGATGGAATTGGCGGCTCTGGTGAGTTCAGCCGCCGTTAATTCTTTGGGACAGTTCTCATCGTCTCTAATCAGGAAGTCGTTTATAGGCTTGTTAGGAAACAGGGTATTCGCTATTTCCCTTCTTTTGTCATCGCATAGGTTATATGGGGTCTCTGACCTCAGCGTCTTTGGCTATCTGGTTCTAATATGAAATTCATTACAGAAATTGGATTGTTTTGGTTTTGTGGACTTGAGTCTTTTTTATATATAATTGAATGTATTTTATAATTATTAAAATAATCTGACAACGTAGGTACTGCGTACATATTTTTCATTTTGGAATCCGATACTACTATTATTGAATCAATAGCACCAATATCTCTTGAAAAAGGATAATGAATTTATTTTTTAATTATCAAGATTATGAAAATATTGAATCCTTAAACTAAGTAAATGAAAATATGTATACACCTACTTTTATAATCATTTATTAACAACTATTTACAATATTTTTTCAGAATTTAGATCACTGTCGGTTTACTTACTTAACCTTACTTAATCTTAAACTTATCTTACTTAATCTTAACGAATTAACGAATTTGCTGAAATATTACTACGCTTCCAGGATGTATTCTAAGCCATTTCCTTACTTCGTCGTCATAATATGCCCTTAATGGCTTTATAAATGCAATATCCAAGCCCTGAAGACGATACGTGCAATGATGTGGAAAACATAAAGTTACCAGCCCATTTTCCCTCACAAAATTAATTACGTCTAGATTTTTCGTATACGATGAATGACCATCTAGTAGAAGCAGAACCGGTGATTCCTTTGAATCTCTAGTATACTCAACAAAGTTCTTAAATCATGAAAAAAACAGTGTCTTATCTATCCACCCTTTTTCATTAAGCTCAACCCATCCACCAGGTACGAGGCCATTCAAAAACCCCTGTCGCATTTGCTTTCAGTGAAATATTAGTAAAAAAAAACAAATTTCTGCAGTTTCACCCCTCTCGCGAGGGAAAGCGCACCAACTTGAAGCTTTCCTTTTGAACCTATAATTTTCGAAACCTCCTTTGGATTGATTTTAACTCGTGTTTCTTCTACGTTGAAATTTATTTCTGCCTTTAATTTATATTTCTGGACAGTTTTTTTCCAACAGTTCAAAGAATTTTTGAACAGCCCAGTTAAATCCCATCGTACGGGCACCTGACGTAGCCTTGGGCTTTCAGATTGACAACCCTTTGTGCCTATTTAAAAATTGCTGCATACATCCCTTTTCAGCCATTCTATGATTTTTCATCAGCCATAAGGGATGCTCAAACCTATTTTTATCAGCAAGATCAAAAAAAAATTGGCTACATTCTTTCGTGGTCAAGCCGAACAATCTTGCTTCCATATCTTTAAGATAAGTAACAAGTTGTACTTTTTATAGGGGGGGTGAAAACAGGCATAAAATTAATGCAAAGAATAACTTGCATTATCTCGTTGTTTTTTTATCTGACGTTCTAAAGTTGTCCGAGGAACGGCAAATGTAATTGATCCTCGGTAGTAAATCATCTCGCCAGTTACTACAGCATTTATAACCTGTTGCAGGCTCTCTGTTGGCCACTTTTGAAGATCAACTTTCGTTTTGTAGGTAAAAACCATCTAGAACATAACCTAACATTTTTTTGGAAACTTGCATAAAATAAGATATTAGTTTAATAATAAAATATATAGGTCATATTGTTAACATATACCCAGGGAGTAAAATAGTGTAACAATAGATAGGGTAAGACGGGGTACCCTTTTTACTCTACTTATTGGTATTCCAGTTTGCCCAAATAACAGAAATGCCCTAAAAATAATGTTATTTAATAATAAATTGATTTGGTAATAGTTAAAATTGATTATTTTTCAGCTGATATTTACTTTAACTTGGTCTTGGATTTTATTTAACTTGGTTAACTAAAAACGCACATATGTATTATTCGCAACAATGGAATAACAACTATTGGTATCTGCTTTATGATAGAAGCCACAAACAGGCGTCTATAATATAATGTTACTAGCTGACCCGGCAAACGCTGTTTTGCCTTATAAATTATTTCTAGTTTCTAGATAAATTCTAGTGTAGACAAAAAGTTCCTTACTTATTATAAGTATGTAAGTATGTGGTATATGCGTGAAATGGGCGACGAGCGCTATGAACGATAAGGGAATATAAAAATAAAAAACGCCAAACAATATTATTTTCAAGTTATTATAGTTTATTACTTAAAATTACACATCACATATTAATTACGATATTAACCGTAACAAACAAAATCAATCTCTTAATGCTATAGCGTGAACAATATTTTTTGTTAGCCCATCTTTAGCGGGCACAAACAAACTGGATGGTTTACCCACTCGAGAGCATGCTACGTACAATTGCCCGTGTGAAAAACATGGTGTACTCAAATCTAAGCCACAAATAGACATCGTTTGGCCTTGAGATTTGTTGATTGTCATTACAAATGCCAATCTAATCGGAAACTGAATTCGTTTGAATTGAATTGGCACATCTGTAGGTATGATAGGAATCCGTGGTATTAATATATTTTCACCTTTGAACTTGCCATTTAAAATGCTGGCTTTGATAACGTTTTTCATCAATTTTCGAACGACTAATCGCGTACCGTTGCACAGCCGTGGCGGGTTTAAATTACGAAGCAAGATAATTGGAGATCCAGCTTTCAATTGTAAATTATGCGGTGGCATGCCTGGCAAATCCAGTAAGTTCAAAAATTCTGTGGGAAAATTGACAGCTTCGCTGGTATCGCAAACTGTATCAATAGATTTGTATGATACCAAGTTCCCTGGCAACAACTGTTGTATCTTCAAATTTAAATTGTTGACGTCTGCATTTTTGCTGCTAAAATAGCTCTTTCTGCAAGCCACTCATGATTTATGTACTGTGTGTGTACATCAGGAAATATTTGTTCAATGAGAGTATCTTGCGAATCAGCGATTGTGCAGAAATCGGTCGGTAATTTTACGTATCCAGTTTCATCTGTAGCAACTTTTTCATCACCGATATCTAAGAGTTGTTTTGAGAATGTTTCAGCGGATATATATTGAAGCATTTGAACGCGCATATTTACTTTCAGCTCTACTTTTTCAACATTACGCCACAATGGAGATGATTTTCAGCAAACGTTGATCTCATCAGCGTATGTTGAAAGTGGAATGACGGGAAGTGTTTGTCTGAAATCACCTGAAAGCACCAACAGAGTGCCGCCAAAGATGAATGGTTTTCAAGATGGACGGCTAAATGAACCACTACTGGATCCCGTTCATGAATTGGAAAACCAAATATACGCCAAGCAGCTACATTGGAGCTGATGTACCGTCCAATTTGGTAGAGCGGAATTTCATCGTTTTTATTCATTGGAGGAGCATTTACATTAGTATTTTCTACTCTAAACACAGCCATATCACTGCCTTTATGGACATACTTGCAAATATATTTGATGCTCTTCACAGAACTGCAAAACTCAACAGTAATATGAGCATTGTATGTCTTGCTTAGCAGAGGTGAATACGGCACCACCCAACGATTGTCAATGTCAATGTCTGTGTTGCTCATATTTTTAATAAATGAGTATCCGCCATTATCGGGACTTCTTCGACGGTATATTGGATATCCGTCGGTATTTGTTATCGTATCATTAGTGAAATCTTTAGGGAAAAATTTTAGTACATTTTCCATCTGCCATGCAAGGCGATGAACGATGAAGAGTACCACATGGATGATGTTCATGTAACAATATCCAACAGCACTTGGTCAGTAGACGGATCTGAAATTTCCGCAGAAATGATACTATCGATTTCTTTAGGACGGATTTTGTCGATTAACCAAACCAAAATGTGCGCATGAGGTAATCCCCTCTTTTGCCATTCAACTGAATACAGCCAGCAACGTGTGGGACCGAATACATGTAATTTAGTAATGTAACTTATTAGAGACTTCAAATCTTGTCTGAATACACGTGCTGTAATGTCGTGACGATGTATTGCATTTTGGCCAGGCAATAGCAAATCGAATACGAATCACAATTTCTCGTGTACCTGTACGATCGCCAACCATGATTCCAGCAACGTCTTCAACAACAGGTGCATTGAATCTACGAATATGTTCTCCAGCTGGTGTTTTATTAGGGTTAATGACAATAGCGTGATTGTCGCTTTGTAATTTGTGCATGTGTGATTTGAATATTTTCAACAATTCATTGTGCTGGTTCAATAGAGCGTTTAAGTCGCTGACGATGCGCCTGGCAAAAAATGAATCAAGGTTATTATAGTCACAACGTGCATTCACGCGATTAGCAATTGCGCTTCCGGAATCCTCGCCGCCCATAAAGTAGATTTGTAAACATTTATGTGGTTCGTTTGGCATTGGCAGCAATGAGCCCATTTTATGATAAACTTGGCCTCTGATTTTGAATGTAGAATTGTATTGTTGACCATTAGCATTAGTATTTAGAACTATTTCTGTTGCTCCAAACGATATCATTTGAAATCAGGAATTGAATATTCGAATTGACTTCAGGAATACGTTAGAATCTAGATCCGTTCCGATAAGTAAACCATTCAATGGTTCAGATGGTGTTTAAATTTCAGGTAGTTGCACTTTTCCTGACGCACAACACATCCCAGGTGGCTCATTTTTGAATTTGAGAGCATGACAATGCGGACATTCCTTATCCATAGCACCAATTGCCACTTTTGAATGAGCATAATATTCAATATCGGACTCGTACTGAAATGCTAGATGCAAAAATGAATCAGATGTAAATGCACGATGTACCTGTTGGCGTTGTTATTCATTTGTTCTGCGTCTATTTCCCGTAAGACGGCGTAATTGTCGTTGTTCTAAACGTATAACTTCATTGCGCTCAGCTCGTGTATCTTTTAATTGTTCCTGACGCAATTGCTGAATGCTCACACGTGCATCAGCATTTTGTTGCTGGACTTGTTCTTCGGTTCTTTGGGATCTTTTATCTCTCATAAATTCTGGACCTACTTGTATTACGGCTCAAATCAGTCCCTTTGCGTTTTCTTGGCATTGTTCACTGTACAAAACACATATAAATAGAATTACTAAAATTATTTAATGATGGAAAACGTTATAATTATAATTACGGCCAGGATTATAGCGAAAATATTAGATTTATGAAAAAAAAATTTAAAACAATAGTTGTAAAAAATTCAAATAATTATATAAAAAAAGTATACTTACAACACAAAAGCCGTTGTTGGTTGGAGCTCGTGACACGTGTTGAGTACTTTTAAGGTTATGTAAATCACTTGTTTAAATACAACTTCATTAACTGATCTAATCGTGCCAAATTCACTTAGAATTATTAATTTTATTATTATGAATAAAATAGTAATAATTAATAGTTATTATGAGAGTTACACAGAAATAGAAAATTGATAATTGTGAACGTTACTACTACACTTGATGCATAAACAATAATTTGCGGCAAATTTGCGGAAAATTTGCGGCAAATTTGAAGAATCTAAGATTGGTAACACTAAACATATATCAAGATTAAACTTTAATAATAAAAGTAAGTGTTTATTTTCTTAAAAAACATTTTAGATTTTTAATCGAGTACAGTTAAAAACACTATAATTGATCAGTTATCGAGCGAGATGAAAAATGATTAA
The DNA here is from genome assembly GCF_040954645.1 of Diabrotica undecimpunctata. Classification (NCBI taxonomy): domain Eukaryota; kingdom Metazoa; phylum Arthropoda; class Insecta; order Coleoptera; family Chrysomelidae; genus Diabrotica; species Diabrotica undecimpunctata. The sequence continues at coordinate 94,553,098 of NC_092806.1, read as the reverse complement.
ATTACTAAAATAGCCATAAAAAATAGGGGTTGATGATAAAAAAGTAAAAGTTTAGGGTTGTATGTATTTTTTATTGCAACATTATAAAAAAACAAAAATAAAAAATTTCGTAGAAAAATTAAAAAAAAAATTAAGGGTGAACAACCCTTATTACTTAGGGGTATGAAAAATAGATAGTAGCCGATTCTCAGACCTATTGAATACGCATATAAAATTTGGTAAAGATCGGTAAAGCCGTTTCGGAGGAGTACGGTAACTAACATTGTGACAGGGAAATTTTATATATTAGAAAATAGGGGTTGATGATAAAAAAATAAAAGTTTAGGGTTGTATGTATTTTTTAATGCAACATTATAAAAAAACAAAAATAAAAAATTTAGTCGAAAAATTAAAAAAAAAAATTAAGGGTGAACAACCCTTATTACTTAGGGGTATGAAAAATAGATAGTAGCCGATTCTCAGACCTATTGAATACGCATATAAAATTTGGTAAAGATCGGTAAAGCCGTTTCGGAGGAGTACGGTAACTAACAGTGTGACAGGGGAACTTTATATATTAGATTAACGTCGTATAGAACTACGCCAAAAGTGATTTCCTTTCGTTCAGGAGATTCAGGTGACATACGCCAAACTTTTTATAATTCCTGAAGTTAGTAGCTATTGACCAAGCCACTATCTCATCATTGAGATCTCTTATTTAGTGAAAAGATTTTTGAAAACCAATTAGGGGTTAGAAATTAGAAAAGTTAGTGTGTCTAAAAGGTTTAAGTTCTACATAATTTCAATTTCTCAAGATGCGACCGCATCACGCTCTCTTAGTAAACAATGGTAAAAAAAAGAATTAAAATTAAAAAAAAAACATGTTGCAAGTATCAAGATATCGGGTTTTGCATTAAATTTCTTGATCAAAATTATACATAATTTCAAAAATTTTACCTTGTATTTTTCATAACATACCCTACATAATATCGTTTGTTAAGATTAGGTTGTTAGGGAGCTTTTAAAAACGTAAAAATATACAGAGTTTTTCATTAACAATAAAATTAGTTGAGTAGCACAGAGGTAAACTGTCGTATGTCCCATGTATTAAGTTTAGTATTGCATGAATAATTGGGCGTTACAGATTTAAAAAAAGTACATGCAACAATGTGACCAAGACGGTATTCCAAAAAATGAAGTAGTAAAGCATTGGGCTTATAAACGAGTTTTTGATAACGAATTCAATTTAGGGTTTAAAAAGCCTTCTAGTGATACGTGTGATGCTTGTGATGCACTTCCTACGTATTTTTTGGCACTTTTCTCTCGGCTGTAGTGACTCTGATAAATCGAAAATGAAGATATGTGAGATTTGACTCTGGCAAGAACACCTTATTGGAGTTTGTTTGGAGGTATATGCCTACCCCTCATATCTCAAGAAGCAAAACCACCTGTGTTTTGTTTTTTTATAGCTGTCCTAACTACAGTTTCTGAAATCCCTAATGTGTTTAGGAAAAACACTTTACAAACTTCAATTCTGTTCCCAGCCACATGAAAGTAATACGAAATAGTTTGCTGTCTTTGACACTGCTTACTATAGTCGTTGGGTCTTTCTCGCCTTATCGATTGACTTCTGACATGAGCTATTATGAACTGTCTTTTCACATCCCAGTTTGTCGATTCATTCCAGTAAGTAGCAAATATTTCTTTCCGCTGTTTCATACATTTTTCTTTTATCAGATTTCCTGTTTTAGAAATATGTTCTTTGCCAGATAAAGTTTTTCTTGCTCTCTTGGTTGCTTTCCATTCATCGACATTTCTTAATTGTTTCCTTTGCTCTTTTCTTGTAGGTTTCTCTGCAGGCTGTCGTACAATTTCCTTCTGATTAATAGCTAGATTAATTTGTATCATTTCCGTTGAAGTTTGTTTTTCGGAATCTGATTCTTCCTCACTACAAGCGTAATCAGGATCTGCGTCGCTGTCATAAAACTGCTCATATTCCAAATCATTTTGATCGTGGGCCGCTTCTAAAACAATTGTTAGTTAAGTTACAATAAACAGTCTAATAGTTTTATGCAAGTTAGGGAATAAACGTACACATTCAGATATTCATATAGACATTGTGTACATTAGAGTTATTGTGAGCGTTTAATCTCAAGGTCTTTGCTGAATAATAATTTTATATGAATTATTTTAGAAACTCCAACTTACCATTCATCACATTATCGGCTATCTTGACATCGTTGAGAATAATTATTTTTGGTGTATTTGTAGAGACCGGAATATGGCCTAGGGCACAGTTAACTGAGGTATTTCCTAAAATTAATAATTATTTTGGGGTAAGCAGTTGTATCTCCAAGGTAGGATTCAAATTATATGATTATAATCGTTTTATTTATGTATTATTTATTAAAAGTATATAACATCTTTCTTTTTTAGTTTTTATCTCTGTAAATTATTTCCTAACTAGTACTTTTTCATTATTCTTGTAAGCCAAACCTCAAAAATTTATTATTTGATACATTTCTTAGTAACTTTAAATATTGTACTTACCACATCTATTCTCGTCTCCCATCACTTGCATCGCCATTTTCATAATTTTCTAACAACTATCTAATATTTAAATATAAGGTTGAATGCTCGAATAAATGAACTTTGATCAGATAAAAGGCATATATCGAGCACAGTTTAATTAAATCTTGCCCAAGTACTTTCGATCCCTAGATCATCTTCAGGGGCATTTCGTCAATTGTGGCCTATCCGGCAAGAACAAGATGTCATAAACATATAACTGTACATTACACTACACTACAAATAGACAAACAAACACTTTAAAATAATTTAAGGAAGGCTACATTGCTTGAAGAAGTCGGAGACTTCTTCAAGCAATGTAGCCTTCCTTAAATTATTTTAAAGTGTTTGTTTGTCTATTTGTAGTGTAGTGTAATGTACAATTATATGTTTATGACATCTTGTTCTTGCCGGATAGGCCACAATTGACGAAATGCCCCTGAAGATGATCTAGGGATCGAAAGTACTTGGGCAAGATTTAATTAAACTGTGCTCGATATATGCCTTTTATCTGATCAAAGTTTATCTAATATTTGTCTGCGTTTTCGGTATTAAAAAGGTTTTTATTGAAATTAAGGTATCGTTAAGTGCTTCTACACAATTATTTTGTATTACATGACCCAATTATTTTACTGGTTCAGCTGCAAACATGCATTTTACAAATTTTATTCTGTATCCTACAACTCTAATAGGTTTAAGCAGTTGTGCTAGTTGTTCCTAGAATAAATTTTGAAAAAATAAGTATGTCAGCTATCTAGCTCACAGTGAAATCTGCAAGTTTATGTTTCAATTATGTTACACATTATTCTTTGGAATATTGTTGGAGATGTTTTAAGCCAAAATGGTAAACAAGTTCGTTGAAAGTGTTCTTCTTGTGTGACAAATCCAGTTTTGTGTCTATCTGTCTTCAATTTCTGTAGAAATATCCTTCTGAATAGACACGTTTTGACTGATTTGCAAGTTTTCATTTTAACAGACAAAAATAGAATATTTTTATACATTATTTTATACAATCATAACAAAAATTACTTATCTTTTTTTATACCACTGGTTTTTTAATGCCATTAATATATAGTTTTTAAATTAGTATTGTTAGAATCAATGGATTGTTTTATTCAATAATTTTGAATCTATTAATAAAATGTTTGAACATGTTTTAACATGTTTGAACATGCTTGAACATGTTTGAACATGTTTGAACATGTTTGGACATGTTTGAACATGTTAGAACATGTTTGAACATGTTTAAATATATACTCCAAAAAGGCTCATATGTTTTTATTAAAAATAATTTTATTTTTATTAATGGTAGTATTAATAGTTTTTTAGATTCACATGTTGTAGTTCACATTCTATGTCTGAAGTACTGATAAGTGTAAATTGAATACAGGGTGTCCAGAATCTCTCCTGACAAACAAAAACTGGAGATTCATCAGATAATTTTAAGACAATTTAACCCAATTTACCTAGTCCGAAAATGCTTCCTAAGGGAGCTAGAGCTCTTTGAAGATGGCGCCTTGTAATTAGTTTTTTAATACATCCAGAACGCTTCTAGTTAGAAAAACTAAAACTGGTACGAATATTATTTATCATCCAGAGTTAAATCGATGCCATCAATTGCAAATTTCTAGTGCCGGTCATAAGCGTCCGCTTTGGGTAGGTCAATGGTTATTTTAATGCATAACTTTTTTGTCTTTAGCATTTAAGCATTTATTATAATAAATCAGTAAATTTTCAGGTATTCTAGTACTAACAGTACTTATCCTTTAAGTCGGTTGAATACACCATTTTCTAGAAAAATAGATTTGAAAATTTTTTGTTTTTTCGTCATAGAAGTTCAAATAATAGATACCTTAATTAATTTAATACATTTGATTAAAAAGATAATTTTATAAATTAGCTTTTGTTTCAATAAACGCAGCACAAAATTTGTAAAAAAAAAATAGGAAAAAAGCGAAAAGGCAAATTGAAACAAAATTTTATTTAAAGGGGTTTAAAAACAAAGTATTTATTACGATGGAATGAAAATAACACAAATGAACAAATATTAAAAGTAAATAGTTACAAAGAATGTCATACTCGATGTCATGATCATTAGTCTCTATGTCTGTATGCAATATTTTAATTTATTGATGTTTCGAAAAGTACGACCCTGTTTGGTTTTCACGTGAGGTTGTTTACAGTTGGGAATACAATATTATGCAAAATGAATGTATTAGTAATTATTAAAACAAAGTTACTAAAATTTTTGCTAAAAGTTATTTCATTTTCATTGTCAATAGTGACACAATTTATAAATTCCTACGTAGTAAACAGTAGATCTCTAAAAATATTAGCATTAAGGGCACAATTATTGAAAATGCCTCACAAATAAACCTTTATATTAATAATATATATTAATATATAATGTTTGGTATAAAACTTAGATGTCGCTGGTTAAATGATATTAGAGATAATAATGGAGAAAAAATGCAATATTTTGACTATAAATAAATTAGCGAAAAATGGCAAATACAACTGTGAATAAATTACATTAGCTAGCTTTAGCTCATACTGTTGTCTGTACAAAGAATATAGACTCACCTTTTAAAATATAGATGTATATATAAGTATAGATGTCGTCTTAAGACTTAAGATGCTCAGAAACGCTCTGGCCGTTGGGTGGTTCATGGACAGAGCATCCCATAAATCAATCCTATTGTAGGGTGCTTCAGAATAGCGACAATCCAATTCAATGATAACAGTAATATGATACTTTACACGTTTTGTGTATATTGGCGACACAAAATACAAAAGAGAAAGTCAACTTCTCTGAACTTTAAACAGAATAAATGAGTTAGCCAATTTGACAATGCGATTTAACGAAATAACCAGAAACAATATATTTTAAAGCAAAAACGTTAGAATATGCCATTGAATTAGATCACATTATAGTACAGTAAAAGAAAATTTAAAATGTAAAATTTTATTAAATGTAAAAATATGAAAATAAATACTACATACTTTCCCAAACATAAATATATATATATATATATATATATATATATATATATATATACATATATAGATATATATATATATATATATATATATATATATATATATATATATATATATATATATATATATATATATTTATATATTTATATATATATATATATATATATATATATATATATATATATATATATATATATATATAAGAAAAAAGAAGTACTTGTGACTCGTTTGGAACAAATATATAACTGTTTTGGATGGGTTGGAGTCAATAATAGGGCTATTGGTTAACTATTTTTTTATTCTCGAGCTTTCAATTGTGTTTACAATTATTATCAAGAGCTAAAAAAGACAAAATACTTACAAGGTTGAACTAAAAAGAAAAAACAATTTTTGTTAACTTACCAAATAAAAATTAGTTTGGTAAGTAAAAAATCACTGTTTACATCTTCAAAATATTTAATACAAAAATGTTTTTATCGGAGAAATATTAGAATACTCGGTTTATTTGGCTGTGAGAGCTAAGTACAAGGTTAATACTAGTCCTGGTCAACTCGCCTTTGTGCGGGTTTACTGTGGCCCGAACAATAAGTGCATTATAAGTAATTCATCTTTGTCCGCTGCCTACATAGACAAAACAACTAAAACAGCAATAATACTTCGTATTGCTGCTAAGAATGAAAAAGGTTACGGACATGCCAAGGAATTGTAATTTATTCACAGTTGTATTTGCCATTTTTCGCTAATTTATTTATAGTCAAAATATTGCATTTTTTCTCCATTATTATCTCTAATATCATATAAAATGTTTTTTTTAAACGGAGAAACATTTATTAGATAAAAAAAAGAAAAAAACATTTTTGTATTAAATATTTTGAAGATGTAAACAGTGATTTTTTACTTACCAAACTAATTTTTATTTGGTAAGTTAACAAAAATTGTTTTTTCTTTTTAGTTCAACCTTGTAAGTATTTTGTCTTTTTTAGCTCTTGATAATAATTGTAAACACAATTGAAAGCTCGAGAATAAAAAAATAGTTAACCAATAGCCCTATTATTGACTCCAACCCATCCAAAACAGTTATATATATATATATATATATATATATATATATATATATATATATATATATATCTATATATATATATATATTTATATATATATATATATATATATATATATCTATATATATATATATATATATATATATATATATTTATATATATATATATATATATATATATATATATATATATAACTATATATATATATATATATATATATATAACAAACAACACAGTTTATTAGGTTTGCTACACAGATAAACTGAGCAACATTTATTGTTACTTACTGGAAAAAAATCCAAAATAAAATTAATATCTACCTGTACCCACACCACAAATTACACTTATATGCATAACATGTTGCATACTATTAAGACAGGTTTAAAAATTAAAATCACCTAAGATGGGCTTTTAGTATTTCTTAAAAAGAAATATAATATTAAATACACCTTTACAATTACTTTTTCATCATAGGATTTTTTCTTTTTGTTCTCTATGTGTCAGAGTTAAAACACACCATTAAAAGATGACAAACTAAATTTTTACTATCTGTACCTAAATTTTAAAAAATTTTAAAATGTATTTTGTCCACTATTTTATATTTTATATGTGTGTTAATAATGTTGAGTTTCTATGCTTTTATCAATAATCTCAACGACTAGTAAGTTGCACTGGAGATTTGTGATATTTTATAAATATTTACATTTTTTTCTTATTACAGTGTCTTGAAAAAAGAATAAAACCATTCCGAAAGCTAGACAAAAAGTCATAAGAGTGTTCCATTAACATCCCGGCCAATTTTCTGACTGCAAACCTAATAAACTGTGTTGTTTGTTTATATTGACAGTCACTAATATCCAGTAATTCTTATACATACACTCCGCGTCATAGAAAACGGGCCACCCCAAGTATTTAAAATATTTTCGAAATTATTATTTATTGCTACAAAATTAAGCATTTATTTTTTTGTATATTAAATTAATATTATTTTATTTTTAATGTGTCTTGGGTTATTTAAGTTAAATGGGTTGTTGCGAAAGCAAACCGACCATGTAACTGGATTAAGGATATTCATAGAACCTATAAAACAAAACAATTTTGAAAAAAAGTTGTTTACAATTTGATCAATTTTCGAGAAAGCGATTGTTTTGAGAAATGTTTGATATTGTAAAGGGTTCTAATGAGTTTTAAACTCATCTCAGTATTACAGTAGCCGACTTACTGTGAAGTAGTCATGAGTTAATAACGATGGAGAATTTTCAAAAATCGGTTGAAATTGTAACGTTACTGGGAAGTGGATTAAGTCAAAGACAAGTTGCAAGACAATTGAATATTAGTCTTTGGACTGCACAAAGGACCCAGCAACGATTTATTGTTACAGGATCTCACCAACTACGACCTGGTACAGGTCCAAAAAGGTAAACAACCGCTAGGGAAGATCGCGTCGTCATTCTTGCTACATTACGGAATCAGACCTAAACCGCTTGAATACTTCAAGACCATTTACAGCAAGCTAAAGGACCAGCAATCAGCCTTTCTACTATTCGGCGAAGATAAGGAAGCAAGGTTTGACAGCTTGCAGTCCAGCAACAAGGCCCTTAGTTTCCCCAACTCACAAAAGACCAAGACTCGATTTTGCCTGTGAGCACATCAATTGGACAGCAGACGATTGGAAAAAAGTATTGTTTACGGATGGGTATGGAATGTCTATTTATGGTAAAGATGGACGCAGTAAGGTGTACAAACGGGTTAGAGAACGTTTCGCTGGTTGCACTTGGCACCACGGGTTGCTTTTGGTGGTAGTTCAGTAATGTTTTGGACAGGGATTTCTTTTGATGCGCATACGGATCTCGACGTGATCGACAGAGGTGCGTTAACAGCAGTAAGGTACATAACGGAAATCTTACAACATCACGTGATGTCCTATGCTGGATTTATTGGCAACGAATTCCTGCTAATGAAGGATAATGCGAGACCACACACGGCAGGGATAGTAACGGAGTACCTTGACGAGGTTGGTATTCCAAAAATAGACTGGCCTGCTCAAAGCCCCGATTTCAATCCTATTGAGCATATATGGAGCCTGCTAAAAAGTCGCGTTAGGCGTCGCATACCTGCTCCAACAACATCTGTAGAGCTTCAGATGGCACTCATTGATGAATGGACCACTTTTCCCCAAAGAGATATCCAAAACGTTATAAATTCCATGCTAAATCGAATGAGGACTGTCATCCAGAATCGAGGTGGCAATACCCATTACTGAAAATGGATACCAGCTTTTTTTTAAATATACAGTTCATTGTTGTTTTAAAAACTGTAAGTTGATTTTTTCAATAAATTTCCTATTTTTCTTTAATGTTTTATTTTCGCTTGATGTTTTACGATAGTGATGCAATTTTATATTAAACGAGTTATTGATTCAATATACAAAAAAATAAATGCTTAATTTTGTAGCAATAAATAATAATTTCGAAAATATTTTAAATATTTGGCGTGGCCCGTTTTCTATGACGCGGAGTGTATATATATATATATATATATATATATATATATATATATATATATATATATATATATGTATAGTTTGAGTTTGGTTCTTGAACCTTCATATATATTTTTTTAGTGGATTTTCTTGGGCTTAGGTTCACAAAAAAAATTGATTTGATACTAAGACATTTTGTTTGTAATCCATGCCTTTTTCAAGAAGTAATATTGACTAATATTTACTAAAAACTAAACAACATTTTATGACATAATACGGTTTAAAAGTTAAACTTTTGACTTACCAAGCATGTAAAAATTCGGTACTAACAAGTAGACGTCACAATTAAAATAATATTAAAAACATAGGACATACCCACTAAGTCACTAAGTCACTACATGTAAAATGTATTTTAAATCTAATGTGTTGTTTATTGAAGTTTATCATTTAAACAACCAGTTGTTTTAACATCATAGGCGTTCTGAGATTGTCTTTTTATGTGTTTTTAAATTAAGTTAAAATATATTTTGTTTAAATTTTTGACATCTTTTTTATCATTTATTGCATTAATATTTTTCTTTTATTTGTATAGACTCTAGAAGCTCTCTCTTCTTTCTGTTGTGTTCACTTTTTAGGATCTTGGTTTTCTCAAAATCAAATTTATGTATTTTTTCGTTTTCATGTTTTGTGAGGCCGGTTGAGTTTTTTTTGTCATATTTGTGGGAACGTATTATTTAGTTAAGTAGCTGACTGGTTTGTTCTCTCTTCCCTATATAAAAGGATTAGCAGAACAAATTGCAAATCTTCTGTCCAAACATAATATTACGGTTGCTCATAAAGATCACAATCTTTTGAAAAAGAATTTTACAAGATTAAAAACAAAAACCTCTCTATTAAAAAGATCGCATGTTGTATATGAAATTCCCGGTTCGAATTGTGATGGGGTTTATATTTATCTACTTAGCTACTTAACTCAACAATACGTTCCCACAAATATGACAAAAAAAACTATATATATAAATATATATATATATATAATCACTTCTAATATATATATATATATATATATATATATATATATATATATATATATATATATATATATATATATATTAGAAGTGATTATTTCGACCAAAAAATAATTTATAAATACGTTCAAATTATAGGGTCTATAATAAAAATCTTTCTTTTTTCTAAATTACTCAATATTTCGCTATTTATTTAAAAGCTTCCTCAGGAGTAAACTAAAAACAATTTGAACATTACAAAAAATGGCGTACAAATACATTTTAAAACACTTACAGAATTTATAAATTTATAAATTATAAATTGCGAAATCTTTTAAATTCTGTAAGTGTTTTAAAATGTATTTGTACGCCATTTGTTGTAATGTTCAAATTGTTTTTAGTTTACTCCTGAGGAAGCTTTTAAATAAATAGCGAAATATTGAGTAATTTAGAAAAAAGAAAGATTTTTATTATAGACCACTATACCCGATAATTTGAACGTATTTATATATATATATATATATATATATATATATATATATATATATATATATATATATATATATATATATATATATATATATATATATAAATAGCTCGCAATAAAAAGAGAAAAATATAATAAAATATGTGTATAAGATGGAAGGCAACCGTATATACGTATTTCTGACTATTGGTCGTCTTCAGTACGGTGCAGCCAAGTTAGAAAAGGAGCATATTAACTTGGGAAAAGATCAATTTTCTAACTTGGCTGCACCGTACTGAAGACGACCAATAATCAGAAATACGTATATACGGTTGCCTTCCATCTTATACACATATTTTATTATATTTTTCTCTTTTTATTGCGAGCTATGCCGATATCTTTTACCTTTATTTTACTATTAACTCGCATTATCCTTTTTCTTATATATATATATATATATATATATATATATATATATATATATATATATATATATGAACTTTGATAAAATAAAGGCAGATATCGAGCACAGTTTTATTAATTAAATCTTGCCCAAGTACTTTCAATGAGAGCATCTTCAATGTGTTTGCTATGTTTTTTAACATTTATCAATCAATTTTTTAAGTGTTAGATTAAAGAGTACCATAAAAACATTTACTCAGTACTTGGTTTACGTCAAATTCTTTTAAGTTAAATTATGTATATCAATTTCGTTTTTTCTTATATATCTCAGGTTCCTTTATTAATTAGATTATTTTTGTTGGTATTCGCAGTTTTTTATTATCTAAAACATACATTATATTTTTATTGTGATATATGCTTGTTTTGAAAATTGCATATACTGGAAAGTTGGTTGATGTTAATATGAAAATTATATATACTGGTAAGGTGGTTTTATGTTCTCAATACTTCGTTTGTATTTATTTTAGACAAACATAATGTTAATTTATTTAGAACAATAATATACAAATTTAATTAAACGAAAATTATATTAATATTTAATAAATATAATAGTTATAATAAACATATAAATATATAAATAAATATATAAATCAATAAATAAATAAATAAATAAATAGATTAATAAACTAAACCCTAAATTCTAATATAAATATATATGCAGTCTTAACATTTTTTGTTAATATCATTATCTTATTAAAAAAATGATGTTTGATTTTCATTGTTTAAAAAAGTAAACTAATCTTTTTATATTTATTATGTTAAACCTATGTTTCATTGTCAATATCAACGGGTTCTAGCTTTCCATCAGTTTTATTTTCATCACTTTGTATAGGTTTCACGGTGATTGCTGTAATGTTTGCTGTAACTTCTGTGGTGGACTTTATCGGATGTTCATGTATAGATTGTTCTGTATGTTCGCAATGTCGACCAAATGTTCTCTCTGAGCATAAGCATTTATAACTGCCTTCGTCTTTTGGTAGGGATATGCACTTAGAATCGTTGTGACATGTATTTGGATTCTCCTCGCAATAATTAAGTTCTGAAAACACAAATTTAAAATAAATTGCCATATATGATTTTCGTCTTGATAAATTAAACTTAAAAGTAGCTTTGGTCAGTAATCTTTAGTAATGTAATTAAAACACAATAACATTCTTACTGAATTTTATAGGCAAGACTCTTTTAGGGCGGCTTCATAATAACATTGCAATCGTTTTTGTTAAACTTTTAAGTCAATTTTTTACAGAAAAGTCAAAAAGTGTTTAAAAAATTATTTCTGGATTATCCATCAGTATCCGTGTGATACTTGCACCAACAGTATCCATGTGATACTTGCATGTAAGAAACTATCAAAAAATGTATGATTAAGATCACCCGATCTTATTCCACATTGACATTTATTGGTTGAAGAAAGGATTTCGATTTGAATTTTTTCTTTCAAAAACAACTGTGGTTCACTTTTAATATGAAAATATGCTTCTAAGAGAATGTGCTTCCATGTAGGTAAAACTCTGTGAATTCAGCTAAGTTTAGTTTATAAGGTGCTATCAATTCTTTCATATTGCTGAATACAACGATTATTTATTTAAAACTTAATGTAATTTTTTAATTATTTAAAACTTAATGTAATAATGCTAAATAGAGTAAATACAACTGGCAACCAATTTGGACTACAGATCAATAGAAAGAAAACTAAATTTATGTTGATCAGAAAAAGGAACATTCAACATATCGACCTGAATATTGAAACCGAACGTATTGAAAGAGTACACCGATTTGAATATCTGGGATATACAGTAAATGATAAGTGGGACCGAGATGTAGAGATTAAGATCCGAATTGAAATAGCAAGATCCAAATTCATCAAAATGAAAAAGCTCTTAAGCAACCGCCACCTAAGCGTTAACCTCCGATGGCGCGCCACGACATGCTACGTACTCTCTACGCTACTTTACGGAGTTGAAGGGTGGACGTTAACAGCAGCAACTATAAAGAAGTTAGCGGCTCTAGAAATGTGGCTGTATCGACGCATACTGAGAATACCTTGGATAGACAGAGTGACCAATACAGAGGTCTCAAGACGAATGGGTAAAGAGGTGGAATTGTTAACAACTGTTAAAAGGAGGAAAGCGTCATACCTGGGCCATGTGTTCCGTCATGATAAGTACAGTCTGCTACAGCTTATCGTGGAAGGCAAGATTGAAGGTAGAAGAGGTTTGGGCAGAAAGAAGAAATCCTGGCTGAGAAACTTGAGAGAATGGTTTCAAATACCAGAAGCTGCGAACATAATACATGCGGCACAAAACAGAGAAACCTATCGTTAGATGGTCGCCAACCTTCGGTAGAAGACGGCACATAAAGAAGAATGTAATGCTTGGAAGACGGTAGATGTTCAGGGATAATTCTCATTACCGATGTATGGGGATGTTCTAAAATATTTTTTAGATCTTCTATCGGCCTATTGTTATTAGCAAGTATGTTTGTGTAACCTTGATCTAAAAAACTTTACGCCTTTTAATGAAACTGAGAATTATAACATCTAAAAAATTCAATATAAGCGTTTTATGAGTCTATTCTACGTAATATATAAGGACAATTAAAGATGCGACAGAAGAAAAACAAGATCCTGCTGACGATCAAAGGTACAATTTAGAGAGATTTAATCATAAAAGCGTAAAACAGCAAAATTAAAATATATTAGATGAGACATTAGCTTCGAGAGAATTTTAAATTACCAAACAATTCCACAATTACAAAAATAATTGTCTACAGGAGAAAGAAGAAGAAAAGAAATCCATACTGGTAGAATCAGGAATTGATGGAAATCACAAATGTCAAAGACAAAAATCTAACGAATTCTTTAGAACAAAAAGACCAGGATAATAAAGATTTTAAAGAACAACAAGCTAGAATACGGAGGATGGTAGAGGAAAAAATTAAGGTTAGTGAAGAAATTGTACAAAAATAAAAACTTTAATTAGAGGAGGCAGAAGTACGGAAAGCTGAAAAGTCTTACAAGTGTTAAGGCAAGAAATATCAAAGGATATATAATATCACCAATTGCACTAGAAAAATGGAAGGATCACTTTTATAGTCTCTTGACTAAAAATTGGCCATCTGATCAAGATCTACAACTAGCTGTGCCAATACTTAATTCCGTATTACTTATAAGAGTTTCCAAATGAGAAATTTAAAATATTTGTGATATTTTGACCCAGAAAGTCTGAACAAAATGTTCGCCTTTAATTTTTAAAATATAAGGCAGAAAACTTGTTTACACATTTATCGGATCTTTTTCAGAAGTGCATATTTGATATGATAACTTCCGTCGAGTGATATACTTCCTTCTTCTTGATGTGCCTATCGGTGACAAATGTTGACAAATCATATCTGCAGAAATGCGGAAAAGCTACACATATGTTATGTTAAACCAGGTTCTGAGGTTTTTTAACCAGGATTTTCTTTTTCTTCCTGGGCCTCGCCTTTTTATATTTTTATAATATTTTTCGTTGCAGGATGGCTTGTAGGATGCCCTAACTAAATTTATTTCATTTAGTTTGTCCGAAGTACTGTAGCTATTGAGATTTTATGATGTTCAGTACCTCTCGATTCTCCTTCATTCTTCTGAAGACCCCTTCATTTGTAATTCGGTTAGTCCACATAATCTTGAGTATTCTTCAATACATCCAAATCTCCAATTCTTTCAACCATTCAAGGTCCATGATTCAACACTATAAAACAAAACAAGGAAGACGTATCATGACAGCATTCTTACTTTTATACTTTTATAAGAAGGGAAATTGAGTCTTTTAAAGAAGACCCTTATCCGGTTAAAAATGTACCTAACGTTTATAACGCGCGCTCTTATTTACAGATTGTGGGTCCATTCTTAATTTATTATGGTACCAAGGTTGTTGTACTGCTTCACTCTTTCCAGTAGTGTTTGGTTGACCACTCAAGGTGCAAAGTGTAGACCACTCAACAAAGATTACCTGATGATCATTTTAAATGGATGGAATTCTGTGAAATTATATGGAGAAATCGACTGCAAATAATATATTTTTAAGAATGTTTTGTTTATAGACAATTTCTCCTTCATAATTCACAGGAAATATAATTCATCCGTTGTACGATATTTGTCTTAGAGAAATAAGCATTTGATTGTATTTGTGCGTATGTAATATCTCTACAAAAGATATTTGCATTGGAATTTTGGAAGATCATATTATTGGTCCTTCTTTCATCAAAGGAAAGCGAAATGCAATAAAATATCTTGAATTCCTACGAAATTAAATTATTCCTGCAGTTCGACATCTTCATCACTTAGTTCAGCGCCAGCCGCAGAACAGTACGGACGTGTAGAAGAAGCGACACCTGAAGACCGCCGAGAAGCTGCAGCGTTGAGTCGAAGCCGGACTTATCAGTCTGTGCCGTGAGTATACGCACGGCAACGCGGAGAAGAACGTAAGCAGCGGCGAGGCCACTAGAGGCAAAAGCCTATGCCAAGACAAAGCTGAACTGGGGAGATTTGTATTAATCGAATCTTCACGGAGGCCAAAATCGAGGCATAGGCAAGTGAAAAAGTAAACGGGCTTAGCCCGTCGGGATACTCCCTGTGCTACGATTAGGATGACACTGTAAGGTGTAATATTTTAGAAATTACACCTGGCAGACACGGCCTCAAGGTCAGGGAGGAGAGAAATTCAAGCGGATCCCACTCTAGTTCTGCCTAGAGCGTGAACTTCCGAGTAAAGATACTGGGTGGTACCCAGAAGCCGTGGTGACAACGGGTCAGACGGTCCAAAAATAAGGCTCCAAAGGTTAGGACTTCCACCCCCAGGTAAAAATGGATCGATCACGATCCCCACCCGGCCGAAAGGCCACTCCAAGCCTCAATAGTTATAGTTCGAGCTACAAACTCAACTATAACATACATGATGCCCTCCTAGAACACTAGGACACGAATTACGAGATCTTCGAAGATCTCCTCACCGAGGACATAGACCAAAGGGACTTCAAACGCCCCAAGACTAAGAAAAAGAGGACAAAAGACCGCGCGGAGGGAAACCGCGAAAAAGAAGTGTACACCACGGACGACGACGTACCCCTCGATAAACGAGCCACAACAAAAAGGATAAGACAAATGAGCAGTGAGGACGAAAAGTCCGAACTGGCATAGATGAAGTCGCTATTAAAAGAAAAGGATGCCGAAATAACAGCGCTAAAACAAAAAATAGAAGAACTGCAGGATACGATACTAGCCTCGCAAAGAATAATACTTGGCCACATTGACTCAAAGTTCCAAGAACTTAGCAATGGAAAAGAAAACACAAAACCTAAGAAGGCAACAGAGAGCAGCAAAGAAGATACTTGGAAAACCCAGGCCAAAAAGGCGTCAAAATCTGAAAAGTTTACGGGAATAATCCCAAAGACAAAAGCAACCACAGAAAAGTCCACGGGAACAATCCCAAAGACAAAAACGACCACAGAGAAGACAAAAAAGAGAACACGAGAAGAAGAACCCAAAAACAGCAAGAAGAAGGCCGTGAAGGAAGACTTCCCTCCGCTAGCGACCCCTAGCGCAACAGCACCAGAGAGTCATCAAGAAAGAGATGCGCGCGCTACATCACGCCCTGCGACTCCATATCAAGCACAAGCAACAACCACAAAACACGATAAACCAACGTGGAAGCCAAAGCCGCCTGTAATTAAATTACAAAGCGTCAGCCAGACAGGAGCAATACTAGACATTGCTCAGAAAAAGAAAGTAATAACGTCGAATAGACTATCGAGAAGCGGACGAGAAACTTTAATCCAAGCGAAAAGTCCAGAAGATTACAGAACTATGGTGAAAATCATAGAGAATTATAATCAAAAAACACCTATACAATGGATTGCCTTCCCACTAGAGGAAGACATAAAACCAAGAATGGTTTTAAGAGGACTACCTCCAAACACAGATGTTACAGAAATGTTCAATACTCTCAAAGAAGAGTATGATATCGAATGTGAATCGATAAAGAACATGATTTCCAGAAAGAGCGACAAAAGAAATCTACCAATGTTTGTGTTGACACTGGAGAAAGAGGACGTAGAAAAATCCAGGCGCATCACTAATCTGATGCATATGAAGGTCCATATCGAGGACCTTAGAAAAGCCACTGGACCCACGCAGTGTTTCAACTGCCAGGGGTACCACCACGCGCAGAGAGCATGCTTTAAGATACCTTGATGCGTACGATTCGGAGAAAATCACTCCACAAGAAATTGCCAAATGCCCCGAGAACAGAAGGCAAAATGTGCCAACTGCAAGGAACAACACCCGGCAAACTTCAAAGGATGCCCCATATGTTCAACCTGGGGAAAAAACAACCACAAACACAACAAACCCTGCAAAAAAGGCCGCAACAAACATCAAGCGGACCTTCCTATGCACAGGCAGCGAAAGCGAAAAATACCGAGAACACCATCTTGATCTCGAAACAACAGCAAGAAGGACTAGTGAACTCAGTTAAGGAACTGGTCACTAGAATTGTCCATGAGGCGATCGCAGACATAAAGCTAGCACTGAACTAGTGCAGGCAAATAGGGGATACTTGAGGATAGGCTCTTGAAACCCAGGAGGCATATGGGCCAACCAGAATATACTGGACAAACTGGTTAATAGATATGAAATGGATGTCGTGGCAATACAGGAAACAGAGCTCACGAACAACATCAATATCGTTTCCGGGCTACGACATATACAGGAACGATAACATAGCAAGATCAGGTGGCACAGCAATATTAGGTTTAGTGAAAAAAGGCATAGGTCATATCAGAATTCTAACACCACAACTAAATACTATGCAAGCAACAACAGTAAGAATACAAATGAGGAAAGGAGAAGTCAGATTTACCTCTGCCTACGTAAGACCACAAGACACCTAAATGCAAGATCCCCAAACTGGAACGACAGAGCTACGAACAGAAATGGAAGACTCCTAAACACATACTTAGAAAACAATGACGACGTTATGGCAATGGACCCTACAGACCCAACACACTACCCAGGAAAAGGACTTCCTACACACATAGACATTGTAGTAGCAAGAAACCTAAGACTACAAACAGAATTACAAACATTAAACGAAGGCACAACGGACCACAACCCCATCCTATTAGAACTAGGAACATGGGAAGAGGAAAGTACAATCAAAAGAGTTAAAAAGAAAACAAAATGGACGAACTTTTAAAGACTCCTGAGTACTGGAATAAATATAGTTCCAGTGATAGACAACCCAGGAGAAATAGAAGACAAAGTCCTAGAGTTGCAAAACATCTTACACCAAGCACTCAGTAATAGCACTACAGAAAAGGAAGTAGAAATGCACACGGGAAGATTTAAGGATATACAGCAAGAAATAAAAGATTTGATAAGGGAAAAGAACAGAGCAAAGCAGACAGCAAGAAGAACAAGGAACCAGGCGGACAAAAATAGAGCAAATAAGTTAAACAGAGAGGTCAAAACAGCACTACAACAAAACCGTAGTGAAAGCTGGGAAAACCACATAAGAAATATGGAGGAACAAGGACCAAATATGCAAAATATTTGGAGGCTTCAGAAAATACTGAGTAATGACAGAAAGCCAATCCCTCCATACATGGAGAAAACGGAATAGTTTGCACTACAGTGGAAAAAGCAGAGGTAATGAGGAGTACTCTCGAGAAAGAGTGTAAAATTTTAGTTTAAATTAGCACCCAGACGAGGACATCAACTTTATAGAAGAAGTCGAAAAAGGCACCTGGTCCAGATCAAATAACGAACAGGGCTCTAAAATACTTACCAGCGAGAGCCATAGTATATTTAACAAATATAATCAATGCAATGCTAAGATTCAAGAAATTCCCAAACAGATGAAAAGAGGCCCATGTCATAATGTTACCAAAGCCCGGAAAAAACAGCACATTCCCGCAAAACTACAGGCCAATAAGCTTGCTACCTGCAATCAGCAAAATTGTAGAGAGAGTAATACTCAGCAGACTTCAAGCTGAAACAGACAGACTAGATATAATACCCGAAGCCCAATTCGGTTTTAGATCAGAACACTCCAGTAAGCTACAAGTACTCAGATTAACAGAGTACATAGCAGCTGGATTTAATGATAAACAATCCACAGGAGCTGCCTTCATAGATGTAAGCAAAGCTTTCGACAGAGTCTGGCATAAAGGACTAATCTACAAAATGAGAAGATACGGCTACAACGGATCAATGACAAGACTAATCTCTTCGTACTTAAGCAATCGTAGTTTCAGAGTTCGAATAGAACAAGTCCTATCTGAACTCAGGAACCCGGAGGCTGGAGTAACACAGGGAGCGGTACTGTCACCTCTACTGTACACGATATACACAGCAGATATACCTAGAACACCAGGTACATTACTAAGCCTCTATGCCGACGACACAGCGATAGCGGCCAAACACAGAAATGTAGACATAGCGGTAAATAACTTACAAACAGTTAGATGACATAGAAGAATGGAGTTTAAAATGGAAAATCGCTATAAACTCCGAAAAGACACAGACTGTACTTTTCAAAAAGAGGCACCAACAACCAGAAGAACAGGTGACTGTGCAAGACAATCCCATCGAGTGGAAAAGCGAAGCAAAATACCTCGGAGTAATCATGGACAAAGGTTTATCGTTTAGTAAACATGTAGACGCTACAATACAAAAAGCCAACATGGCAAGAGCATCAATAAGAGGCCTAGCAGGAAGAAAAAGCAAACTCAGAATAAAAGCCAAAATAAGATTAATAAATAGTATAATTCTTCCTACACTAACATATGCATCTCTCGCATGGGGATACATATGTAACACAACAAAAAAGAAAATACAAGCGGCATATAACAGCAGCCTAAGAGAAGCAGTCAACGTACCGAGATACGTTGCAGAAATATTCCTCTTCAGAGAATTACAACAAATTAGAGTGACTGATATAATGAAGGAAAAAGCAAGGACAAAGTTCGCGCAGATAGAGAACCATCCTAGTCACATATTGCGAGAGACCATGAGGTACGACGCTTTCCACAGATGGAAGCACAAGAGACCCAAACAACAAATAGTAGAATAAAACCAAACGTACTAGAGAGAAAATCAGTAAATACACCAGAGAGAAAACAAAACACCAGAGATAAAACACTACAAAAAATAACAAAAACAACGCACCAAGAAGATAGTTCGTAGCTCAAAAAACTCGTGGACAATCGCAACGTACAGCTTGGACCCAGTTAATTTTAAGTAGATAATTAATATACTAATATGCACTAATTCTGGTTTTATGTTTCAGGCATCCTACAAAAAAAATCCAAAAAACACACAAAAAACGGCTTCGGCCACCAAAAAAATCAAAAAACTACTAACAAAAACCGGCTCAAGCCACAAAAAAATAATAACAAAAACCATTAAAAACCCGAGCACGTAGGGCCCAACCCCTTGAGCACCAAGTCGCCGAACTGAGCCTAGCTCAGACCGGAGACTTAAGGCCCAAGTAAGCAATTTTAGTTCGCGGATAAGCCACACTAAGATAACAGGATTATAGCGACAATGCGCTGTCCTGAGTTTTGAATTCGGTTAGGAAACCATGTTGGAGTTCTATTATCCAGGACTCCCACATAAAGAGCATTTGGCTGATAGTTGTGCCCCTATCGCACATCGGAGTGCTCTAGGGGGTAAAGGGATGGTCTGAAGCACTGAAGCGCGGTGGAGTGACTCCTGTTTTTACTCGAGTTAATACACCTCGTTCCAATGAATTATTACACCTGAACGTAATTCTTATGGGTGAACATGTCTCACAGGCTGGGTTTAATAAAATTGCTTGCTTGCTTGCTCGACATCTTCACATTAACTTGAAAGAAATTTGTTTTCAACAAGTCAGGTGTCTTTTATTTTTTAAATTTTACTTTAAAATAAGTTTATTTTGACATTTTGATTTTTATTTCGGACATAACAAAATACAAAAAAAAATAAATGTTATTTATCAATGTTTTGTATGCACATGGTCTGCACGATATCTCAACCATAAATCACATCATTTGTACTCCCATAAGAAGTCTGTATTTATGTCTTGCGGATAGATCTATAAAACTAACAGATCCAGAATACATACCAATTGCAATAAAAAAGCAAAAAATGCCCTCCTAAGTAGTGCATATCCTGAATATCTAATCGAAACTATTTTTAAGACTAAATAAATGTTACAACAATATAAATAACAATCAACCCAACAGTATCGAGACTCCGTATACAACTCTTCCATATATAAAAGGTTTTTTTTTAAACGTACGAATCTTTTAGCCAAACATAACATAACAGTGGCTCACAAAGACAACAACATTTTTAATACATTTTTCACCAAACTAAAAACAAAAACTCTAAAACTCAAAAAATCACATGTTTTTTACGAGATATCATGTTTTAACTGTGAAGGTGTCTGTAATTGGCAAAACAGTCAACTGCATCAATCCAGAATTCGTTCTCATAAATATGGCAGGAACAACATCACTGCGCTCACAAAACATGAGAATGAGACGAAGCATAAATTTGACTTCAAAAATATCAAAATTTTAAATACCGATTAAAACAGAAAGAAGAGGAAGATATACGAATCAATAGAAATAAAAAGAAATACTAATACTAACGCAATGAATGACAAAAAAGATACACAGAACCTAAACAAAATATATTTCCATCTGATTTAAATAAAAATAAATATAACACCATAAAAGACTGTCAAAGTTATAACATATCTCCACTTTATCTTTTTCAAAAACACCAACGACAAGCCCATATAAAAATAATTATACACTAATCACAGTAAACCATGAGATATCAAATATCAATTTTTACTTCTGTCAATTCATTGATGCCAGTGTCCAGTTTTACGTTTTTTAGTAAGTTTTTTATATATTTTACAATAACTTTTTGTTCCCAATCTTGTATATTTTAGAATCTTGACAGAGGCAAGAGTTACCTGTCGAATGTCGAAAGGTAACGTTGATTTCAATGGCAAAATAAAATCTAGTTTCAAATTTAATATTAATTATTATAATCTTAAGTAATTCTATAAAAAGAAACAGTAGATTCTACACTTTAAAATATTACGATGTAAGCCAAATTGGTTAAATGAAATGTTGATATTAAGAAAGATACAGGGTGTTAAAATGCAAATTTAAAATTTTATTTTTCGCTATAACTTTAATGTTTGTACACATTTATGCACAAAACTTTACAACTGTGTACTTTTAAATATGAAAAATTATAATTTAATTCACACTTTGATGTAACTAATAGAGGGCGCCACATAGGCCACATATGTGGTATAAATTTGCACTTAACATTTTTGCTCTTTGTTACCTGTATTTGGGAAAAAAATATTAAAGATACATTATTTTAACAAAAAAAAGGTATATCTGTTAATAACTTCAAAACTCAACAGTTTTCGAGATAATCGCATTTTACAAATCAGCTGCATAATTCTGATTTAAGGCAATTACTCCAGGTAACGAAGAAAAAATAGACAAAAACAATAATACTTCTGAATTTTGTTATAAAATACCTTTAACTAAAGTTAATAGTTAACGAAATATTAAATAAAATAAATATATCAGCGGGATAATTAATAATAGGATTTGACAAAATAACAGACTAATAGGATTTTACATCAAACATTTTACGTTTTATGTTAAATTAAAGTCATAATTAAAACATTTTGTTTACAAACCAAATTAAGAAATAGTTAAACTAAATAACATAACATTTGTCAAAGTAAGTGTTCGATATGTCCACCATTTTCTTTAATTCATTTGTCAATATATTCCATAAAAGATCGTCTCTCATTAAATAACATCATTGGTTCTAAAGAAACTGCTGCAGTATTTATTTCTTCCCATAGTTGGTTGCGAATGTTTATGGGATTCTTTTAGACACGTTGTTTTAATGCGCCCCATACACCAAAATCAAGCGGATTAAACTCTGGGCTAAGTGGTGGCTATAATGGATGAATATATTCTTTTGGATACATATCCAAATCCTATGATATATTATGGAACTTCATGTTATTTGTCGCAGAGGTTAAATAATGTATTAAACTGTGATATATCTCGTTCATTGGTTACTTATATAGACACCGAATAACCTATCGATGACATTACTTATTTATATGAATACGTTACAACTTACGAGTAACTATAATTACATCTCGAACAAATGGACTATTACGATTTACTAATGATTTAATATTATGCTGAACTAAATTGCCTGTGCGTTTACTATATTTATAACAATATCGGTTATTAGGCCAACGATGATGTTTTTGTAAAAATGCTGAGTCTTTCAGGTTAGATTCGTAGCAAAATTATTATGAAACAAGACACATATGTGTTATTCAATACCTGTGCTCTAGTTTCTATTTCTCCTAATAAAAATGGGTAAACAATTTACGTAATAAATAATAAGTATTCTTTTCTGATTTTTTATGAATTAAGTAATTATATCAATATCTCACCACATTGTCAAGGAATATGACTACCACCACCAATCCAACGTTTAGAAAAGTTGTATTTAAGTATGTTCTAACTGCCTTTTCTCTAGAATGTGGTGGTGTACCATCTTGCATAAACCACATATTTTGGGTTTTCAGCAATTTACAATAGAGAAAAAGTAATACAACCTCATTATAGAAACTTAAGAAGCGATAGAAAAGGGAAATTGTAAACATGATGATGGGCCAACGTCTGAATACGGATACGGCACCTAAAGAAGAAGATGAAGAATCTTTTCTCCAATAAGACACTTAGCACCCATAACAAAGCATTTTGTTATGTTACATTATCATCTTTGAGTTGTTTTATAAAGAGTAAACTATGAATTATGCTTATCTACAGGTATTCAGTGCTTTACCGCACAAATATCAAACTAAAAATAATTATGCAGCTGATTTATAAAATGCGATTATCTTGAAAACGGTTGAATTTTCAGGTTACTACTAAGTATACCTTTTCTTTGTAAAAATAATATATCTTTAATATGTTTTAACACAAATAAAGCCAACTTAAAGATCAAAAAAGTTAAGCGCAAATTTAGGCCACACATGTGGCATATGTGACGCCCTCTATTGGTTACATCAAAGTATGTATAAAATTATAATTTATCTTACTCAAAAGCATCCAACTGTATATTTTTGTCCAAAAATATTTACAAACATATAAGTTATAACGATAAATAAAATTTTAAATTTCCACTTTAACAACATGTATCTTTCTTAATATTAACATTTTAATAAAGCAAGTTGGCTTAAATTGTAATATTTTAAAGTCCAGAATCTGCGGTTTTTGTTTGTAGGATTAATTAAGGGCCACCCTGTATAACCTAAAATGAAAGTAAAAGCCTCCAGTCAGAGGTTTTCTTTGCGGTTTATCTAATTTGCTATCGAAGAGAAGTCTTCCGATTTCTTGTTACTTCGTGTATTTATAGATGTATATATATATATTCATTAATTCATAAAATATATATTACTACAGGTAAATATGCTGCAATATTTTTATTATTATTTTAAACATTTATTAAAATACTCTCAAATGTATAAATTTGTACTAAATATTTACCTTGATCACATAACATTCCACCCCATCCCTTTTTGCAATTGCACTCCCAGGGTCTACGACAAGTTCCATGAACACATCCTGGGTAGGGGTAGCATTTCTCGCAGTTCTCTCCCCACCAGCCAACTCGACACCTATATTTAAAATTTAAAATCATTTAGTGCAAATCTACTAGAAGGAATATATGTGGAAATAAAATTTTAAAAATAGCATAAAAGCTAAAAATTATATAAAATAAAAATATTTGGTTAGTTATTGGTCAATCAATAAACAAAAAAGGCCTTTAAATATCAAAGAAACCTTAAGATTAGGTGAACACAATGGAAAAGCGCCCTTTCTATTACGAAATGTTGATAAAATTATTACGATAAAACTAAATTCTATCCTGTGCGATTCCCCAAAGTTTCACATTATCACAAAACGTAGAACGCTACCTTTCTCTAAATGATAAGTATGTCCTAGGTAAACCATTTTAGGTTTGTAATTAATGCTTACAATATTTTCTTTCGCCATTCGTAACATACCGGTATTTATTCTGTGTTGTCACTGAAAGATTTGGTATTATTCGTAATACTGACATTAAGAAGGTTTCCAATTATAATATGATACTATTTACTTCTACAATTTATGAATCGATTTAACGTTCAATGATAAAGTTTGTAAGAATGTTTTCTATATAATAGACTGATCTGGCCTTTCCTATTCGCGTTCGTATTTCAACTTCATTTGCATAACTTTCCTAAATCCAATTGCGTTAAAAACGATCTAACTCCTTCCAAAATTAAATTGCTACTATTATATCAGGTTGTGACTATTTCATGCCACTATTAACACAAATGCAATTACTTATATTTTTAAAATAAATTTCAATCTGAAGGCCGAAACATGAACTTGAACATTAATATGAATCTGAAGCTATTACCAGAGGAATTAGTTTATTTAACGTTCGGATTTTCAACCAAGAAATTGCTTTTACAATAATAATTCTTAAACATTTCAACAAAGACAAATTATTTTATTTTTTGTTATTTAAAGATATGATATATTTTAATACAATGGTAAGCCAAAACAAGCGGGGCAGTCGAATATTTTGCATCGAAATTAACATCTGATCTCAAAACTAAAAATCACGTGTTTAGTATTTTTAAAAAACTATCGATTTTAATGGGAATCGAAAAATTTTCGAGAATTTGGAGAATTTTTGAAATGCAAATCTTGCTTTCTCTCTCCTACATTTGATTTTTAGGGAATGGTCCTAATTTTCATTGACGTTCGCACCAAGGTAGGTGTATACACCATATACACCATGTTCGCACCATAGGTGAGTAATTGGATAAACAGGTTGCTAATTTAAGAACTTATTTTCAGGTGCAGGCTGAGACATCTACCTTACATCGAGCAATTTGCGCAGTAGATGATATAACGCCGCTAAAACTGAGGGAACAAGAAATGCGCATAAACCATCTGACTAAGCAAGAAAAAATGCGCACCTGGATGAGTAAACCTCTGCATGGGCGACATCTCAATGAGATCAGCCAAGAATATGTCGACAATACAGCGTCGTCAACTATTGGTTGACATCAGGAAAGATGTTTCCCGAGACTGAGGGCTTTCTACTTGCCATTCAGGATCAGGTAATTCCAACTGAAAATTACCTGAAATATATTGTTAAAGATCCTCAAGTCCAAAATGACAAATGCCGATATGGATGCCAAGCCCAAGTAACCATCCAACATCTTACCGGGCCCCTGCAAGGCGTTTGTCGGAACTGATTATAAAGAACGCCATGACTCAGTAGGAAAGATTATCCACCAAGAACTAGCTGACAAAGTGGGACTTCTCCAAACCGACCATCTTCCTTATTATTAATATGTCCCTGGCAGAATGCTTGAAAATGACAACTACAAGCTATACTGGGACCGCACTGTGCTCACAGACCAACCAGTGGCGCATGATAGACCGGATCTTATACTAATTAATAAACTTACCAGGCAAACAACACTTATTTATGTGGCGATACTTAACACCAATAATTTGCGTGTTAAATACAACGAAAAGATCGCCAAGTATAGAGATCTAGAAATACAAATCAGGAGACAGTACCTATTATTCTATCTACTACTGGTGTTATTCCCAAAAACCTCCTAGCGAACATCAAACAGCTGGGTCTAAATGAACATCTTTATAAGGCCATGCAGAAAGCTGTACTCCTCGCGACGTCCAGATGTGTACGAAAATTTTTGGGAGATACTCCAGCAAACCAAGTCACCTAGGGCTCGATAACACGGAAAGAGTCCCACCAGAGCTCAATCCTTTTGATACCGTGGGTATCTGGGGTGAGTGAATTTTCCCCTTAGAGAGAGTGTGAGCCGTATGGCTAAATCTGGAATAACAAATGCTTAAAAGTTAAAGACAAAAAAGTTATGCGTTAAAATCAGATATATAAATAATTTGATGATTGGAATTTTGAAAGAAAACTTTGCATAAAACCTTATTTAGATACCGTTATAGAATTGGAAAAAACAAACATTTTAACTATAAGTAAATTTACACAAGATAGTGAATGTTCGGTACACGCAGGTTCATTTTAACTGGGCTTTAGAAATAAATACTTAACTTACAATCTATTTTATTTGAACCTAGGATGACCGGTTTCGAACAATAATAGGAAATTTTAGTGTTCGAAACTGGTAGTCCTAGTTTAAAATAAAATAGATTGTGATTAAGTGTGATATTTATTTCTACAACTCAGTTATACAATATAGTTTAACAAACCTTCCTTTATGCAACCCGTATCATCACCCGTAAATCAGTGAATATAATAGTTGTAATGGTGTATCTAATAAATTTTTATTTATGATATCCACCATAAATAAAAAGTTTATGGTGGATATTACAAAATTATCGAGATACGTAACAAAGATAACTCACATTATGTTTTCACATTATAGACAAAGATCAAAATCATATTTACTTCTCAATTGAAACCAAAGTGTTTCCGATCGAATTAATCAATGTTTAAAATAATATTCTGCATTGCCAGGCGTATGTTAATTCTCGTTTTGTACTATAATCTTAACTTTGTCCGTAATTTACTATAGTACGGATCTTATAATTGTAAAATATACGATAATTTCAGTTTATGCTATGATCATTCTCTTTACATTTTCATCTCTAGTATCTCGTGTAACACATACAAACGTTCAAATGAAAACAACTATTTTTCGGCTCTAAATTTCAAAATCTTAACGCAACGTAAGTAAAATAAAATTAAAACTAGTGGATGAATTCTTAGAATGGGAACTTTTTTACCTATTTTTGGAATGGGTTTTACCAAAATTTGCGAAAAGAAATAAATTTTCTTCAAAGCGATAAAATAGTTCACAGCGATCACAAATTTGGTATAGCGAAATGATCATAGTATGTAAAGATCTGTTGCTTACTTGCATGGACCCACGATGTGTAAGACAAACCAATATTAAAACAATTGATCCTTAAGGTATTACCAGGTATTAACAATAATAACATGTGTATCTAGGAATTTGGGTGGCTCAAAATATTAATGATTACGATGACAAAATTGATATAGGATTTTTACAAACATTGCAGGCCTGATTACAGCTTATATAAGTACAAAAAGAAATTATTTTAACAAGATACATCTTCTAAATAAAGGTAGTTTTAATAGTTCCCAAATTTTTTTCCCACAATAATCAAAATTTCCCTGAATTTGTAATCCTCAAGACCTATAAACGATGTAAAAGATCGATGATGAATGAAAGAAACTTTAACAATGCCAGGATATTTCAATAGAATTCGAAAATATGAATGAATTTCATTTTAGAGTGGGCCAAAAAAATATTTTGACGGTTCTCTATTTTGTTAATTTTAGTAACTTTGTATTGTCTGTGTTACTTTGCCTCATTCTAATGCAAGTTGTAAAAGACAATTTTTAAAAGTAATTTAACAAAGAAGAAGTGCAGGAACTGTTTGGTAACAGGCATTATATATTCTTCTTAATTAGTTTATCATTAAAGGATTGTGTCAATTTTGCACCGTAACCAACTGGTTACAACTATGAATATAATGAATTTATTCAATTACAACAAATCTTTTCAACACATGTTCTTGCAGCCGAACTGTAATAAAGAGACGTCTAAAGAAAAATTAGGATCAGACCAACGTAACAAAAGTAGCGAAACCCTAATTGGTTTTGTTCTTCAAAATAACTTATTCCAAATGAACAGCTTCTGTCACAAAAAATGACAAAGATAAACTTAGCAAAGCTCGGGGAGCAAAACAAAAAACAAAATTGACTATCTTATTAGCAACAAAAGGGAAATCGTCCAAGATGTGAGTTCTTCTTCTTCTTTAAGTTCCATCTTCTATCGAAGGTTGGAAATCGTCATGGCTATGCGGACCCTGTTGACTGCCGCTCTAAATAGTTCTGCACTACTGCATTCAAACCGTTTCCTCAAGTTCTCAAGCCACGATATTCTTCGTCTTCCCACATTTCGCTTTCTTCAAAATTCGCCTTGCATAATCAGCTGCAATAATGAGTATCTTTGCCCTTTCATAACATGGCCTAATTACTCAAGTTTCTTCTTTTGATAGTCAAGATTATTTCAGCTTTATTTTCTATGCTTCTAGTAACTTCTGCGTTCGACATTCTTTGAGTCCATGGTAGTCGTAGGATTCTTCTGTAACATTAAAATTGATGTGGCTGCCCTAAACAAATTTAATATAGGTAGTGATTATCGAATGGTACGCGCTAAACTTAAAATATATCTAGACAAGGAAAGACATCGATTATTGAGAAAAAATAAAATACATACATGAACACAAACCAGTGATGTCAAAATATACCAACAAGACATTAAGAATAAATTAAAATCAGATACAAGAACACCTTCTACTGAAGATATCAATGTTTTAATTAATCCATAACACAAGTTCTCCAAGAAAACCAAAAGAAACATTGTTCAAAAATAAAGAAAGGCGAGAAATAACTCAGCAGTGAAAATTAAACCTTAACAGAACAAAGAAAAATATAAAGGAGAATATAAATACAAGTAAAGAACAAATAAAGAAGATAAATCAAGAAGTAAACAAAGCAGTCAGAAAAGATTTAAGAAATAATAGTTACGAAATAATCCAAAAAACGATACAGGCAAATAAAAGCAGACAAAGAAAATAAAAACTGGAAAGAGGCAAATAATCAAATTTAAACAACAGTACAGGTGAAATAATAACCAATGGGACTGAGTTGTTAAAAACTGTGGAAGATTTCTATTAAAAACTATAAAGTAATAGACAGGACACCGAAATAAAGATAAAAAAAGCAACTGAAAAAACCACATTAAATCAAGATTCTGAACTAAATTACTTTCTAAAGTAATTACTATTTAAATGGGAATAAGCCACAATTAAAGGTTAAAGTGCGTTTATTGACGTTTCAATTTCCACTTCGGAAATCGTTCTAATACTAATGTTTGTATTCTGAGAACGATTTCCAAAGTGGAAATTGAAACGTCAATAAACGTACTTTAACCTTTAATTGTGGCTTATTCCCATTTAAATAGTAATTAATAATTTCTTGTTAAATAGATTATAAGTAAGTACGATGATTACCCGTACATAAAATACGATAATTTGAGCAACGGCATACGATTTCCTGCTTAGATGATCTGGCAACGCTACTCACAGGAACATACCTATGGGTACGGAATTTTCGTTTTTACAAAATAGATGCGAATATGGGCGAAATTCTGAACATAAATTCGATAAATGCGAAATTGCGAAACATCTGCAGGTGCTCAAGTCACCCCTAAATAAGTTACTAACACGTGTTGAAACAGAAGGATCTTTCATTGTTCATCATTAAATAGATAAAGATAAGATAAGGAATTGATATTTTTCAATGTTGATTCTTTAAGAAATATAAATAAGCAGACTTTTGTTATCTGCATTTCACTTTTTTGTATTGGTAAAAATCTAAATAGGTATAAAAGTCGGCTAATTCTTATTTTCTAAATATATAAATTAGTCAACCAGGACAATCAGTGCTCATTCCGTCAATTTTTACTAAGTGAGAACATAGTCTATTAAAAATGTTTTCATAGTAAAATAAAGTTACTTAAAGTATCCCCTAAAATTGGACGCCCTAAACAAATTTTGAGTGATCGAGTCAAAGAATTTTGCGACAGATAGCTTATATCTGTGTGACACAAATATTGTGATGTATAAGTATTGTAATACTCGTTTGGGGTGATAAAAAGAACACACTGCAGAAACATGCGAGTCGACTAACCACAATATTAACAAGAAAAAATCTATAATATCTAATTCAGGAACTAAACGACAAACGTCAATTGCTAGTGGCTTTGAGAGACAGAAACGAGCAAAAGAAGAAAATAATACTTTTGTGGAGGATACAGTTAGTATGTGTTTGAAAGCCAATATTTCACTTCATCAATTAGATCATCCAGCTGTGCGTGAATATATTGCTAAATATGTGCCGGGGTCGGGTGCTCTTCCATTTGCGGACACTTTAAAGGAGAAAGGTAGTGCCACGGTGTGGGCTGTCTAAAAAAGCCAATATAAAGCAACATCTGAAAGACAAGCCCATTGTAATAGTGGCAGATAAAACCTCGGATGGACAAGGAAGATGTGTTTTTGCTATTCTCTTCAGAACTACAGATTCTGTACTATATCAAGAATGTTTTTTGGCAAGTGTTAACTTCCTTGATGCTGCCAATGCATCAACGAGTTCACAGGCAATTATAGATACATTAAAAGACTTTGAAATTGATTATTTCCAAGTTTAAGTATTATATTCAGCAAGATACATGTCTGTTTACTTTAACCTATTAAAAATTCTAATAGGGTTGGATTCATAAAGTTAATCTTGTTGGTGATGTTTTCTTAGGAGAGTTCAAGGAGTTAAACATGTTTACAGCAAAAGTCAAGTCAGCCTTTTGTCTTTCAAGAAAAATGAAGAAATCTTACTTGAATGAAAACGTACCCAATCTCTCAGCACTTTACTTTATCCAGCATCAGTTGTAACTAGATGAAACTCTTGGTTCTCAGCAGTGTCGTATCTAAGTGAATATTTTAATTACATACTCAATTTTTTTTATGTGTGGGAGAATGAAAATGCCAGTATTATATTTCTCAAAGACAATTAGGCCGATAAAACTTTCAGACGTAAACTAGAAATTCAAGTGACCTTCACCACTGAGTTCTGTCCAAAATTAATGAAATTAATAGACGATTTGGAAGGAGCCAGTTATCCATTCGTCCATCTTTTATGGAACAAGTTAGATGACTTAAAATCGTTACTTGTACACCATCGTCAAGGTTATTTTGATGTAAAAACATCTCGATTGCTCAATGAAAATGGAGAAATTGATGCTACACTGAAGGAAATGCTTATGAAAGCAAACGACTAAGCCTTTAATAAACTAACTCTCCATATGACTTTAAAAGACACAAACGAGGCTTTCTTACACCTTGGGCAGATATTTAACACATTTATAGCTACAAGCTTTAATATGAACCCGAGTGTACTCTCAGAATGCTTTTATAAAATTCCTTTTATCAAACGATACGAACAAACAAAGATCCCAATGTGAAGGATATTTTGCATGCTACACAGTGTAGTTTTCCGTTATTATTTGCTAAAGCAGCATTACAGAGCATCTGGAGTGCAACGAACAGAGTAGACGCAAAACGATTCTTCAGCAAATATAATATTGTAGTGACAGATCAAAGAACAGCTCTTAAAGAGTCGAATGTCAAAATTACGACGATGTTAGCTTTTAATTAATGTTTTTTGTCGTTTTACTCGTAGTTAAAAATAAATGCGAAATAAATGCGAAATTTTGTATTTATACAAAATTTTTTTTAATTGCGAAATTTCCGTACTCCTAAACACACTTAATAAACGAATTTTGGGTTTGGCGGCCCGGCCTACTAATACTGGGTGTTTCAAAAAGGTATGTTATAAATAGACTTCGGCAAATATGCATATTGCATATTTTGCATATTGTGCATATTTTATGCAAATATTTCATATTTTGGCATATTTGTATAAAAGTTTGCATAAAGTGCATAAAAGTTCAGATTTTTATACTGTATTTGAAAATTTTTAAACATACCAATTTATTTCAATTCTTGTATAAAATTTTGTAGTCATTTTAATCAAGAAATGATCTAAGTACGTAATCTCTACAGGTACAAAACATTTACAATTTCAAAGAAGATCAATTTAAGTAGCCCTCAACATTCTTAGAAAGTCTCGGTCACTGAGGCATTCAGTTATTGGATAATCGCTAAGGGTTCGCTCATTTGCATTTTATGATCTAATCCCCAAATCTATCTACAATTTATTGTATCTTAACAGCAGGTAAACGGCTAATAGTTTTGTTCCTAATTTAGGGATTTTCCAAAATCTCCCAGTTTATTGAATTAGGTACCTAAACATTTCTAATTTAATGCTTTGTAAAGCATTTTTGTTTTGATATTCAAAGCGTAAACACTCGTTGTGCTTAACAAAAAGGAAGATTGTGATTTTATAATGCCTAAAACAACCAGTGCTTCAACTTGGATTAAACCTTATAAAGAGCTGTCTATGGATATGGGAAAAATCTACTGTTCAGTCTGTGGCAAAATTGTAAGTATCTAATATTTTCTATTAAATATCTAATATTTCATACATACAGGGTGTTTCCAAATGACACTTACAACGTTTGACTGTAGATACTTCTCGAAAAATTGAACAAAACGATATAGTTAATGAGGGGTCAAACTTATTTACTTTTCGAGATACAGGGTGTTAAAATTAAAAAAAATTAAATTCTTTTAGTTAATAACAACAATAACTTTAAAACCAATAAACGTATTTACTTGAAATTTAGTACTCGTAGGTTGTTTTTAAATGAAAAATAGCTTCCTTTAGTGAGAAAAAATTGTCCATAGTACAATACAATGGTGTGTATTTAGAAAAATTTTTCACCTTTACTTTTTTTTATGAAGTCAGCTATTCTAAAACACAATTATTTTTATTGTAATTGAATTAACAAAAAAAAAACTTTTGTTGAATTTTAAAATAAGGTATATGATGTACTAATGGTTAGTAACAAAAACTAATTTGTGGATTAATACTGCATTTAAAACACTTAGCGAGTGTTTTTTTTTCAAACCAGTTATTTGATTAACCAAAAACACCTTGTATATTTTTATATTTTAAAGGTTGGGTTAAAATAAAGGTTTTTATTTTTATTTATAGATAGCATGTGAGAAGAAATTTCAGATAGACCAACATGTGAGAACTGCTTCACACATTGCAAAAAAAGGAAAAATAGGAGGAAAACATCAAACTTCAATGGCTAAATGTTTCCAATCTACTTCAAAAAAATTAGATGAGCAAGACACTTTTAATGAAGACTTGTGTCGCGCATTAGTGTCTGCAAACATACCGCTTTCAAAATTAGCAAATGTAAATTTTAGTTCGTTTCTAAAAAAATATTGCAAACTTAATGTTCCAAGTGATCGGTCTCTAAAAAGAAATAATGTGAACGGGCTATACTCGTCGGTGTTAATTAATATTAAGGAAGAAATTGCAGATAATTATTTTTACATATCTGTAGACGAAACCACTGATTCCTCAGGAAAGTATATTGCTCATTTATTGATTGGTGTTCTTAAAGAAGATACCTTACCAAAATCTCATCTTATTTCATGCCAGCAACTTGAGAAAACAAATGCTTTAACAATTTCGCGTTTTATACAAGAAACATTAGCAACTTTTTTTCTTCCGACAACTATTCCTTCTAATAAATTACTGTTTATTTTATCGGATGCTGCTCCTTATATGGTGAAAGCAGGACAAAATTTAAAAATATTTTTCCCAGATTTAATACATGTTACTTGTGTAGCGCATGGATTAAACAGAGTTGCAGAGGAAATACGAAAAAAGTTTCCTCTTGTAAATACCATGATATCCAGTGTCAAAAAAGTATTTCTTAAATTTCCTATAAGAATTCAACTTTATAAAGAAATGCTACCTAACATTCCTCTTCCACCACAACCTATTTTAACGCGATGGGGAACATGGTTAAAAGCAGCTAATTTTTATGCAGATCAGTTAAAATAAAGAACATAATTGATACGTTAACAGATGAAAGTTCCCAATCTCTTTTGGATTCTAAACAAACTTTTCAGAGTAACTTGCTTCAACAAGAACTTTCATTTATAAAATCAAATTTTAGTTTTGTTCAAAAAACAATTACTCAGTTAGAATCACCAAAACTGTCATTGTTCGAAAGTACAGCATTAATAAAAGAATTTGCGTCATGTTGTCGGAACGTTAGAGGTAATATTGGAAAAGATATTTTAAAAAAATTTGAAGCTACTATGGAAAAAAATAAAGGTTACCATATTCTTTCTGAAGTAGTCAGTGTTCTAGCTGGAAATATTTCGGAAACAATTAATTTAGAATCAAATGTTTTGGTTAGTTTGAAAAATGCTCCCGTTACATCAGTTGATGTTGAACGAAGTTTTTCCATATATAAATATATGTACTCAGACAGAAGCCACAAGTTTTTGTTAGAAAATTTTGAACACCACTTGGTCATTTATTGTTACCATAATTCTAAATAAGTTTATTCATACTTAAAAATGATGTAGTTACTTAAAATAAATGTAAATCTTAATGAATAGTAGGAAATATTTAGTTATGTACACTTTTTTTTTAAATAAAATTGTTACTATTTTACGATTTTTTTATTTATTTGTATGCATATTTTGTAAAATATTTGCATATTTTCGGGTAAACACGTGCATATTTATGCGCACATTTTCTACATTTTTATTTGCATTTGCCGAAGTCTAGTTATAAATTAAATCATGCATTCCGGGGACAAAAATAAATTGACTGAATCCAACTTACCTTAGTACAAAAGTGTACACAAAAAAGTTACAGCCCTTTTAAGTTATAAAATAAAAATTGTTTTTTGCATTATCGCCTAAACTACTTGATATTTTGTAATAAAAATGGACACGTTACTTTCTTGTTTTTAAAGCATTTTTCATTAAACAAAACAACAAAATCTAAGCGCACAGAAAAAGGGAAGTATGCAGCCCTTAATCCCCCGAAACTTTTGAGTACGTTCAAATCAAATGAATTTTGTGGCATCATTAGTTTAACAAATTATTTTTAATTTTTTTTTTTGCCTCTTGTCACTTTTGTCAAAAATGTACAAAAAATGTCTATAACCTTTATAAATATGATATTACAATAAATGTTCAAAATGACC
This sequence comes from Diabrotica undecimpunctata, assembly GCF_040954645.1. Taxonomy (NCBI): domain Eukaryota; kingdom Metazoa; phylum Arthropoda; class Insecta; order Coleoptera; family Chrysomelidae; genus Diabrotica; species Diabrotica undecimpunctata. The sequence continues at coordinate 94,517,114 of NC_092806.1, read as the reverse complement.
CCCATTTTCTTCAATACACATTCGGTATCGTTTTAATAAGGAAAACCGAATGCGCTGAAAAATCATATTTTTCTGACGAAATTGATTTGCAGCTCAATTATTCTAATCCTCAATTGTTGTTCGTCCTCTATTGTTACACAATACACTTTCTCTTCCATTAACCCCCAAAAGCAAAAGTCCATGGGGTTAAGACCTGGACTTCTAGGTGGCCAAGAAATAGGTGCGTCACGACCCCTTCCAATCCACCGACCAGGATACTGCCTGCAAAGGTATTCCCGGACTTCATTACTGTAATGAGGTGGAGCGCCATCTTGTAGAAACCACATATTTTGCCTTATTGCAATATTCACTTCTTCCAAATACTCTTGTAAATCGTTTGGAAAGAACTGCAAATAATTATCACCATTTAAATTGTTGGGAATAAATACTGGGCATATTAGATTTTTATCCACAATTCCTGCCCAAACATTAACTTTGAAAGTCCTTTGGTGGTGTGTCGTTTTTTTGGCGTGAGGATTTTCGTCGCCCCAATGTGCTCGTTTGCTGGTTTATTATTCCATTTCTACTGAAGGTAGCCTCGTCGGTAAACAAAATATTTCTAATAAAATTAACATTTCGAGTGTTTTCCATTAACAACCAATCGCAAAATCCAATCCTTTTAGGATAATCTTCAACCAATAACTCTTGAACCGTAGTTAAGTGATGTTAAGGGTTTAAGCGGCTCATCTTTCAAACGCCTTCAAACCCTTACGTAAGGAACATTTAGTTGAGAAGCTATTACCCTTGTACTTGTTCCAGAGACTTCTACAATGATTTCTAAAATGTATTCATCAGTTGCATCTATTATTGGACGACCACTATTGCCAGCAACTTGCGGTTGGAATGTACCCGTTTCCCGTAAACGACGATCAATGGTCAGAAATAATCGTCTATCGGGTGTATTTCGATTGGAGTATTTTACTGCACAACGCCTTGCGGCTGCTGGCCGCAAGCCGCACAGCTAACACACCCCCCTTAAAATTTTGAGATTTTGTTTTCTTTTGTATGAAAAATGCTTTCAGAACAAGAACATAACGTGTCCATTTTTATTACAAAATATCAAATAGTTTAGGAGATAATGCAAAAAAACAATTTTTATTTTGTTACTTCAAAGGGCTGTAACTTTTTTTTGTGTATACTTTTGTACTAAGGTAAGTTGGATTAAATCAATTTATTTTTGTCCCCGGAATGCGTGATTTAAGTTATTACATATCTTTTTGAATCACCCTGTATATGAATACCGTTTTAAATATGTTTCTTTCAGATTTATGAAAAACATTTTCGTACAGGCTCCATTGAAGATAAAGATATATAAAGAAAGACTTTCAGGCGTCGCTGTAAAACCTAAACCAGTAATTAGAAGGTTACATGGCTCGAAAGTCATTCTAGAAGAAAAAATTTTAAAAAATCTGAAATTGAAACAGCAACTCGCATATCATCAATAATAATTATAAATTAATATATACCACAATTACCTTAATAGAAACAGAGGCAAATGTATGTGAGTCAGTAAAATTAGTAGATAATTTTGTTAACCGATAAGGTTTTTCTTTTTTATCTAATGTTCCTAAAGTTTTAAAAGGGGTATTTTTCGATGAATTCCAAATTGGAAAGGATTAATTATCTATCCTAAAATATGATTTATTACATAATGTAGATGTATCAAATTCATTTTCGGTGTATAACTTAATTTTAAGTGATCAAAGACAGTTTTAATACCGAAAATATTGAAAAGAATTTAGTTGTAGCTATTAATGATACAATTTTTTTCTACAGCCATCCCGAAAACAAAACTTTCGGTATGATTTATTAAATCGAAAGTACCATTTTACACAACTGGTACCGAAAGTAGCTACTTTTGGGACTAATTTTTTCACTTTCGGGACGATTTTGGGTAGCTAGGTAACGGCTTTGACAATAACATCAACTTTGTATTTTATTATGACAATGCTTTTTATTTAAGATTTTGTGTGTTTTCGCTCAGTTTTTTGTTTTTTAATTTCAAGAAATAGAAATCAGCAGTAAAAGTGAAGCCGAAATTCCAGATGAGATTAGGTAAACTGCTAAAGCCGCTATGTATGAATTATTGCCGGTACAGTCAAGAAAGAGGTATGAATTATTCTACGATTTATTTCAAAAATGAAGCAATGATAAAAATGTACATACTTACTATAAATAAAGAAGTCATTCTTGCATATCTAATGGAAAAATCTAATAGCTTGAAGCCATCAAGCATTTGGAGTAATTACTCGATGCTTAAGTCCACACTTAACATTAAAAATAATATAGCTATCAAAAAGTTATTGCTTTCCTTAAAAGATAATTCGTCGGCTACAAAGCAAAAAGATCGAAAGTATTGAATAAGAAGAAATAAATTTTTATCAGAAGCTGAAGATAAGATCTACTTAATGACAAAGGTTACATAATTAAATCTAATTTTTCTTTTTTTTTATTATTTTTATTTTGTAAATTTTAGGTTGCAATAATAATTGGTTTGGCAGGCGCTTGTCGTCATAAGGAGCTTTGCAAAATGAGTTTAGATGATATAGAAGATAAGATAACCATGTTATTCATTAAAATTCCTAATTCTAAAACGAACATAGAAAGAGCCTTTGTGGTTTATGGAGAAAAGAACATTTCTTTATATAGAAAATATTTGTCATTACGTCAAGCAAACACACCGCATCGTAGATTATTTTTATATTACAAAAATGGAAGATGTACTATAAAACCGATTGGTATTGAGACTTTTGGAAAAATCGCCTCGACTATTGCTGAATTTCTTAAATTACCGCATCCAGAATAATACACTGTCTATGTACACAGTATGTCACAGTATGTCTACGAAGGAGCTCAGCCACTTTACTGGCTGATAGTGGTGGTACTATAACGAACTTAAAAAGACACGAAGGATGGAAATCAACTAATGGAGCTGAGGGATACGTAGAAAATTATTTAAGAAATAAAGTTCACATAGCTTCATAGTTTGAAAATGGCCGCAACCAAGTTAATATATCTAAAAAGAGTAAAGGTACTGACACGTCTAACACTAATGTCAATACTGCTACTTCTGTTAATATTCCTAACAATATCAATGTAAATAATTATTATATTTGTGTTATTAATATTCATGTGGGTTTTTTCTAAAGTTGAAGTAAGTTTAAAAGTGTTTAATAAAAGTTCAAGTAAAGTTTATCCATATATTCTTTTTAACCTACAAAATGACTGCAAAAAAAATATACTGTACGTAACACGATCTAAAAGTAATTTTCCGTTACTCGCGAAACTTTCTACTCGTCTCGTAAAATATCACTTTCGGAACTTGTTACGTAAATTACTATAACAGGTTCAAGTGTTTTATTATTAATTAGTCATTTATTATGTTACTAATGTTATGTTGTGTTAATATCTTGGTGTTAAGTAAATATTAAGTTAATTTATATTTAATACGAAAGAATTGTTTTTATAACAGGCGCGAATGTATTACACATCATCATCATCATCTTAAGTAGCTTAACAATTCGTTGTAAATCTTGGCCTGCTCACAAAGAAGTCGCCACTCCTGCCGATTCCTGGCAACTTCCCTTCATCTTCTGATCCTTAGAATCTGTAGGTGTTTTTCCACATCATCAATCCATCTCCCTCGTAGTTGTCTTCTGCTTCTTGTGCCCTCTGGTTTTGAAAATGGTAACTCCTTCGTGTATTCGTGATCTGATATTCTAGCAATGTATCCAGCCCATCTAAGTCTCTGCACTTTAACGAATTTCACAATATCTGGATCGGTGTATAACTAATATATGTAGTTCAAAGTTGTATCTTCGACGCCATAGCATTTCCATTTACGGCCCCAAAAATTCTTTCTAAGAATTTTTCTCTTAAAAATATCAAGAAGGCTTTTATGATTTTGAGATATATATATATATATATATATATATATATATATATATATATATATATATATATATATATATATATAATTAAAACCGGTCTATTAAGATCTTGTATATTAAACTTTACTGCACGTTATATATTTTTATTTTTTAAATGTTTCTGGAGACCGTGCACAGTTCTGTTTCCTATTACTATTCATCTTTTTATTTCGTCGCTTGTCGTGTTTGTTGCGTTTACTAGGGATCCAAGATATGTGAATTCCTTGAGTTGCTTAAAGGTATGGCTGTTAATTTGAATTCTTTGTTGGATATTTCGGGATTTTTTAGAAACCAACATATTTGATTTTTTCCTCGTTTACCACAAGTTCCATTTCACTTGACGCATCCGCAAGACTTGTAAAACACTGCACCATGTCTCTCATACTTCTACCCACTATATTACACTTAATGTATTGTTTGTAGTCCATTTGAAAATTATAGTGACAATAATTATAATAAAAAAATGATCTTGTGGAGAACCTAAAGTTAGTAAACCAAAAAGTAGAAGAAATCAATACATATATTATGTATTTATAATGAGTGAGATTTATATATCAATAAATAGATGCGTTTTTCTGTAAAAATAATATTCACAAGACAAAAAAGATACATTATTTTTTTTTAATCGATATACTTGCATGTGCAATTTCACGAGCACTACATTGATAAAGAGTTCAGGGTTAAAAGGTATGTATTTTTCTATGCAATTTTTATCCTAATCGATTATCAATATAGCTGTGCTTACGTAAAAAAACAACTACCCCTTACCTGCATTCCCCTGGCTTCGTGCAATATCCCCTCTCCTTATGGCACGTTGGTGTGCAAATCGCTAGAAACAGAACAAGGTGATTAATAAATTAGCTTTCCTTATAAAAGCTGCAGAAACTGACTAACTCTTTGTTTCTTTAAATACATAGGATTTTTCTAGCTAGTAATTTTCATTAATGTTTAATAAACTTAACTGGTTTTGAATAATGTATGCTTTTATTGCTTCTTTCTGTTGTAATGATATCGAAAATTGATTGTAAAACACAATATTAGTTTATTAACTAGTTACAGTAACTTTTTCAAGAATTATCTTCTAAATAATGATTTGGAAAATTGTTTTAAATAGTTTTACCAAACCAGTTTATTATATAGATTTTAGGCATGATTTGGAGATGAAAAAATATGATAATGACCAAAAAAATTTACCAAATAGATATTTATATAAAACAAAATTGTACATTAAATAAAAGTCTAGCCTTACTTCAATTCATAAATCTGTCAGACATAAAAAAATTATTTAGTTTAACATTATACACTTTAATTTAAATTGTAGATATCAAATGTGCGTAATTTCTGTGCCTTAGTTCTAGTTTTTATTTATTGTTATGTATAACTGCTTTAATTCTAACATCTTGACAAACATCCTCACTTAATAAGTATGCCAAAACTAATTTATCATATAAGAGATACCCAATGACCATCATTGTAGCTTTCCCTTATGATGTCTATGAAAATAGGCAAAATATATTGGATATAGTAAAAAGAGTATACATTTTCTATTAGATTTTTACCCATTTATTTCCCTCCTTTGATTATATGTACATAATATATATATATATATATATATATATATATATATATATATATATATATATATATATATATACATACATATATATATATACATACATACATATATATATATATATATATATATATATATATATATATATATATATATACATCATTCAGCCTTTTGCGTCTAAAGTTGAATATAAGCCTCCCCTAATTTCTTCCAGTTCTGTCGGTCTTAAGCTTCCTGCAGCTAATTCCTAGCCATTCTTTTGACGTCGTCTGTCCATCGTGTAGGTGGTCTTCCTGTGCTTCTTTTATCAGCTCGTGGTCTCCACACTGTAACTTTACTTTAGCCATTCTATGCGCTCTATGGCATCTGTTACGCCTGTCCTTCTTATCTTTTTGTTGCTAACTCCGTCTCTAATAATCAGTCCAAGTAGCGAGCATTTCATTCGTCTTTGGATTACTCTGAGTTTGGTTCCTGCAACCTGGGTCAAGGAAAGTGTTTCGGCGCCGTAAGTCATGACTGGAAACACACATTGGTCAAACGTATTTTTTTATATAATTTGGCATGTTGCTTTTGAAGATTGATAAAATTCGATACGCGGCTCATACTAATGTGATTCTTCTTTGCAAGTTTGGCTGTCCCTAGAAATTTCGACTTCATAACTTAAGTATTTATATTTATGGAATAATCCTATTTTGTTGCAGTCGACTTTTGGATTTTCGCTTGGTACTAGTTTTTTCATGTTCCGTGTCTTTCCAAAATTTATCTTCACAACAACTTCATTATAAACTTTGAAAAATTAAAGGCAAATATCGAGCACAATTTTAATAATCAAATCTTGCCCAAATACTTTCGCTTTCTACAGCATCATCAGGGGCATTTCGTCAAATTTTGGCAATCCAGCAAGCGTGGAATGTAATAAACATGAAATTAAAAACATAACTTGTACATAACACTACACTAGAACAAGGACAAACAGTTTAAAATTATTTAAAAAAATTCTACGCTACATTCTTGTCGGCAACAGGAGAGAGAATGGTGTTTCCATTGCATAAATAAAAAGTCTGACATAGATAAACTGAGCAACATTTATTGGTTTTTACTGGAAAAATGTCAAAAATAAAATAAACATTTACTTATAAATATACACTTCACCATACACCTGTGTGCATAACAGGTTGCATACATCAAGACAGGTTTAAAAATTAAAAATTACCCAGGATGGGCCTCTTGATTTTTAAAAAGAAATGCAATATTAAGAACACCTAATCACATTTTAATCTTATTGTTTTTTCTTTCTGTTCTGTTAGGGTAAAGAGTTATGAGAACAATACCAAGCTTTGTACAAAGAGTACTAAGTTGATAGCTAAGATGAGTTGCATGACCGTCCATAAAGAGAATGACAGGAAATTCAACATTTTTCTTTTTTAAATATGGATGAAATACATTTTGTATATAATCAAAAACAATTTCTGTTTTCATACAGCCGTTATCGCTTAATCCGATTCCCCATGTGTCTGGAACAGTATTAACAACTGCTTTTGACTGGCTTTTGCATCAACCAATGCTTCACGGGTTACATGTTTTTCTAAACAGTTATTTATTTTAATATATTACTATAACATGTTAAGTCCTACTTGTAATTCTTAACAGAAAGTTGGTTTACTTACTATCTATCATGGCCGATATTATATATTGCACTTCAAATTGCCATTTTATTTCCCTCAAGTAAATCAATAGTTTTCGTTTTTAAACGAGGTCTACTTGTTTCCGGAAAAGATTAAACAGGATTTTTTTTTCTTTTTCGTATATTATATACTGTTCTTCTCGCCAATTAAGTGCATCTGCTACCCTTTAAAACAAAGTTTTAAAGTGAAATTGAAAAAAACCAAAAATAAATCGTTCCTAATTAAAAATATTTGGTTATGTAATAAAGTTGGCAAATAAATAATATTAATAATATATGTGCTTGTCATCATTAAAGCGTTATAATAGTGTGCATTTAAAAATTCCAACTTTTTGTACCTCTTGAACAGATGACAGCAGATCCAACGTTCCTCATTCCTTTTTTTTACTTTAAAGTATTCTATTATATGTAAAATGAGTTCTTGTGCTTATGAGGTAGTAGTTTTTTTGAGCCTAATCTAAGACAATTTAATAAAATATTTTCTTTTTGTCATTTCTTTCACTTTTGCGAAAACTTTAACAAAACCATTCCTTAACTGTGTGGATGAGGTTAACTTTGTATGTAATGGCAAAATAAAATACACTTAAAATAAAATTTTAAACACCAATATAAAATTAGTTGTCAAAATCACTCTTTGTATAATATCTTCTAAATACAAAAACTGGACAGAAACAGCAAAAAATTCAATAAACTGACAGCCACAAGTAAACAAACCGGAAACGTCACAAATTGTACTTAAAATCTGAAAACGTCCCCAAGCGTCTTTTTTGTACCTATCTCTTTTCGATGTACTGAGTGTATAGAGCATTTATAAAAATAACATGTGTCTTTTCTTAATAACAGGTAGTAGCTGGTTTGTCTTTTAGTTTCATGCCAGGAAGACAATGATGACAGATAAAAGTATGTGTTTTATCTCGCCAGGTATAAATGACACACGGCTCAAGAACCATGAACTCAACTGTAAATGTTGCATGGTAAAATAGTCAAAAGAGGTATAATGATGTCAATTTTTATTATAAGAACGAAGTAAAGGCGGTATTATAATTAAATCATCCATACAGGAAATTATTCTAAGCTTAACAATAATTTAAAATCAGATAATTTGCTTATATAAAACTTTACTTACGGATTTGGCAAAGAAGCCCGGTATAGCCTGGATGGCATTTGCATTCCAATGGTTTGTTACAATAGCCATGTACACATCCAGGTAGTACCTGACACTCTTTACATGTTTTTCCTGCCCATCCTAGTCGACACTTACAATCGCCTGGCGAATCGCAATATCCTCTAGTATGATGACAGTCTGATCTACAGATTGCTAAAAAATTATAAATATTCTAAAGCTTATTATTCAAAAACAAAAATTTCTTAATTAAATCATTTAATTTAAAAAAATAAATAAAACAATTAAGCAAAGATTCAACAAAAATAAAATAACTGGCAACTGAGAACTTATGATCAGTACGTGAGTTTTTATTGAAATGAGTATCAATCATAACTATTTTGACATTAAAGCTCAAATAATCGTATGATGAGTATAAGAATATCAAAAATAAAATTCTTAAATTGGCGATGAAGGAAAGATCAATATTGGGAAACTCTCTCTCCAAAATTTTTATCTCGAAACAAGTAGTAAAGAAAAGAATGAAATACGATCTCTATACCTACTTGGTATTTGTTGGCCTAACTAAGGCTTAGGATAGCGTGCCACTTTCTAAACTGTGGCCTCCATGAAAAATCAAAATATAATCCCCAAAAGTATAAACGCTGTAGAGAAGCTGTGCAAAGGTATTAGAGGATAAATTAAAATTGTGGGCAAATTAGGTCGCAAAATTACTATTAAGAAATGTATAAAGCAAGCCAAGCATTGTTTCTACTTTGTTTAACATTTACCTCAATGAATCTTTGACCACTTGGCGATGAAAGTGTTATAGTATAGGCATTCCCGTTGAAGATCAAAGGCTATTTATGTTACATTTTTCAGACGAACAGATAATTCCCGCAGATGATTAAGTAGATTAGTAGATTAGTAATATGCTTTAAAAACTAATTGCAGAATATACTTAATGGGTATTTGGTACATTCTGATTATTTCGACCCCAGTAGAAGCAGTGCAGTGAGTAGTGAAGTAGTGAAGAGATCTGGGGCTCAGGAGACTAAGATCCAGGAAGTTCTGAAGAAGACATTAGAGAGGATGTTGAAAGCTCGGTGTAGTGAAAATTGACGCGGTTTAATCCGGTGTAACTATAAATTTTTACTCCATTAAAGTTTTACTCTAGATTATCTTTACCCTATGTTATAAAAAAAATTTTATTCTGAGCATTTTTATATTGTTAAATGTGATTGTCGTGAATATACTAAATGTTTTTTTTTTGTATTTTGTCACAAATAACCTCAGTTTTTATAAAGCTGTTAAATAAATAAACGAAGCGCAATTTTTACCATATTTTATGATTCTCATGAGATCATTACAATTTATCACTTTCAGTGACCGATCACTGTAGAGTTACTATAACTAAAGCATAATCTTCAAAACCTATTGTATGAAATTTAAGTTTTGAGTTTTTACAACAAATGTAAGGCATTTGAAATATGCTTAAATAATGCTGGATTAAACTTACACATTACAAACGATATAAAACTGCTCCTTTTCAATTACAATAGTACGTCTTTCAAAAGCTGTGTAAGCTTTTGCTGCAAACTCCTACCAAATCCGTCTTCTTGGAGGCATTTCCCATGACCTATATATTATTGATTGTTGATATAAGATTGTTTTTTAAATGTAAATGTTTAAATTCTGCGTTTTTCTGCCTTTGCTGCCAAAACTTAAAATCGAAATTTCATGTTGAGTTTTAAAAATTGGTCTCTAGTAATGGAAATTTCAGTAGGAGCAGCCAATAAAACTGATACTTTTTCTATTGATTTCACGTGAATCGTAAAAAATGGCAAAAATCGCGCAATTTTTATTTATTGAACAGATTTATAGAAACTGACATCATTTGTGGGAAAATACAAAAATTGCATACGAAATCTGCTCTCATACACACACACACACACACACACACACACACACACACACACACACACACACACACACACACACACACACACACACACACACCTGAGTTCATGTCAACTCATAGGAACATGAGTGTACCACTGCTAGTCAGTGGGATCCCCATGTCCGAAGATCAGTCCGGTCTCGTTCCAAAAGAGCAAGTTGTTTTGGCTCGGTACCTATCTGACCCCCAGGTTTTTCCTCCACCCCTCCCTTACGTTTGACATGCGTGGAAGAGGCTTATAAACTATTACGTCGGGCGATTTGGGAAAAGAAACCCCCTTCATTTTTCATGATTTGTGGTTAGGCCACCTGACTCTCGAGGTAGCTTAATGTAGCTTTTATCCCTATTTACTTTACTGAATTTATTAGTGAGTTTACTTTGGGCTCTGTGTCCCGTAAAAATGTGTGTCCGATCAGGGGGTCGGTAGTGTAGCTGACGACCCCCTGTTCGGAAGTTGTGTGCTCGGTTAAACAGTCGCCAATTTGGCAAAACAAGTTTTGGTCTCCTTGCCGGTTGAGTGATCGATGGGTCTGGCCATCGAGTTCGTGTATATCGCACACGGCCTCGGTGGTCAGGTTTCGCGGTTTGCTTAGGGCGAAGTTGTCCTAAAGGGCTGTTTCCTGAAGGGCTTTTTGCCGGAGGGGCATGCCTGAGGGGCGTTGGCCTGACGGGCTTTAAATAATGTGGATCGGTGTCCAACTGATGTATATGGCTTTATTAGTTAACAGTTTGATTGTTAGTAGAGGTTTTAGGTGAAATAATAATAAAAGGAAGGAGTTAATGGATGAAATGTGTATATGTTTTTGGGTTTTTTTGTAGTTTTAACTGGTTAGTGAAAATGAAAATAATTAAAATAATAAAAATAAAGAATGGATAAGGAGTTATTTTTTGGTGAGCTAGGCTCTTTTTTGGTTTTTTTTTTATTTTTTTTTGTATATTTGTGTTTTTTGGGGCCAAATCTGTTAAACTGTGGAGCTTTTTATGCAGACATCCTTACTTTGCGTTCAATCAGGGTTACCCCTGTATCCAGCCAGCTGTTGTTTAAGCCGTCTATGTACAGTCCTTAGATTTGGATCGTAGTTTGTCAATTCTCTTAGTAAATGGTTCGGATGGTCCCTGAGATTGTTAAAGAGCTCATATGCATGTTCGTCCATCATGTTCAGGACTCTCTTTTGCTGCGAATCCCTATATACGTACCTTAAAGGTACATACCTAAAAATTTGAAGAGCCTCCCTAATCATGAAGTTCTGGACTGTTTGAATTTCCTTTTCCCCCCTATTAACGAGGAGAGTTGACTTTTAAGGATTTTTGCCTTGTGTACCGCTTGATTTACGTGGCCAGTAAAGGTAAGACGCCTATCTAGCGTTACTTCGAGATATTTGGCATTGTTTGTTCATTCGACCGGAGTAGTAAAGATAGTTAGTTCTCTGTTTGGCAGTCCTTCACGTCTTTTGTACATGACAGCCTGTATTTTGTCCGGGTTGACGGCAATTTTCCACGTAACACACCACGATTGAAGTCGGTTTAGGGCCGCTTGCAAGTATCTAGTGGCCAGATCAGGGTTGCTACTGCTAGCAGCTATAGCAGTGTCGTCGGCTTACAGACAGCATAGTTCGATGGTCACTGGGGGGTGTCTGAAGTATATATGGTGTACAGATAAGGCGACAGCACGACTCTCTGTAGTACTTCTGCCTCTATAGTTCCGACTTCGGACAGGGTGGACACTATCCGAACTCTGAACCTTCTGTTGGCTAGGTACGATGAGAGAAGGCATGTCATCGCTTAACTGTATCCAAGTTCATTCATTTTATACAGCAGAGGGTCGAAAGCTTTAATGACATCAAAGAAGGCGGCTGCTGTATATTTCCTTTCATTATACTCTTTTGTGATGATCTCTGTCAGTCTTAGTACTTGCAGTTCACATGAGTGATTGCTCCTGAATCCGAACTGGCTATCTGAAATCGTTCCTGTTATTTCGGATTCCTTTTTCAATCTGGACAAGATAACTCGTTCTGCAATTTTGCTTATTGATGGTAGTAAGCTGATCGTTCGGTAGTTTTGTGAAAACATTCCATTTTGTCCGGTTTCCCTATCTTTATCACATGAGCCTTCTTCCACCTGTCAGGAAAGTGTCTTAATATTTTTATATGATTAATCAGGTTCGTTAAGTGAACGATAGCTTATACTGGCAGATTTTTTAAGCCTCTGTTTGAGATGTTGTCTGTGCCTGAAGCTTTCTTAGCATTGGTCATTTTGATAAGCAGCGAGATTTCCTCAAAGGTGGTGTATCTGAGTGCTATGGCTTCTTTGCTTCTCTTTAGGAATCTGCTTCTTCTTTCCACTTCTTCTTCAATGTCTGGATCTTCGTTTGGGTGATGGTTGTTTCTGCATTCATTTTCTAGTGTATCTTTTATGACCTTAGCTTTGTCTTGCTCAGAATATACTAAGCCGTTAACCCCATGTAATGTGGGTATTGGCTTTTTATTCTTTCGAAAGACTTTAGATAGCATCCAGAACCCAGATTTGTTAGGGTCCAGCTGTTGGATATAGTCATCCCAGCTGTTATTCCTGTGAATTTCCGGCTATTTTTTGGCCTCCCTATTCAGTTCATTAGCAATTCGTTTGTCCTCTATGTTTCTGGTCCTGTTTGCCCTTCTACTTCGTCTGTTTTTCTCTAGTATTAAAGTTTTTAGTTCATTGCTGATTTCTCTGAATCTGCCTTTGATTGTTGTTGTGGCTTCTTCTTTTGTACTGGTTTCCAGTGCATTTTGTATGGTTCTTTCGAATTTCAATACATAATCTTCCAGTTCCTGTTTGTTGTTGATGTTAAGAACTATTCCTATTGTTTCACTAACAATTCGCTTGTAGTTAGGCCAGCTTGTTTTCCTCTTTCTGTATGGCTGCACGTAGTTTGTCTCTACGGCTCCTAGAGTTAGCACGATTAGGTTGTGGGTGAAATCTCCTTCAATTAGTGACTGTATTTCGTGTTGCTGTCTCACGTTGTGAAGAATTGCTGTGTCTAAATAGGTAGGACGTCTGTCTCCTCCATGGAAACATGTGGGCTCCATAGGTCGCGTGACGACTGTGTTATTTTTGTTTTCAAGATATTCACATAACAATCTACTGTTTTGAATAAAATCCTTTATAAAAAGGTATATAAAAAACCCAGTTGGGCTATGTTGAATTGACAAAACGTTTTCGGAATAAGTATTCCATCATCAGTGTCCTAAAATAGTATTTAACCACTTAATTAAAAAGAACATGAAATTTTTTTAATTAAGTGGTTAAATACTATTTTAGGACACTGATGATGGAATACTTATTCCGAAAACGTTTTGTCAATTCAACATAGCCCAACTGGGTTTTTTATATACCTTTTTATAAAGGATTTTATTCAAAATTTTTTAATATATGGTATACAGCCAAATACAGGAACTTTGTTTCCTTGTGGAATCTCCTGTTTCTGTTATTTACTCTGTCAATTCAATTAGGCGATCTGGCATTCAGGTCACCAATTATTACGGTTGGTTCGTCGGTATCAAAAATGACGTCTAGATCCTCGCTCAGGATCGGCTCATTCGGTCTGACAGGCTGAGACAATTTTTAGCGTGTCGTTGGTCGTAATGATAGAAACTATGGTGGCTTCCATAGGGACCAGACCATCTGGTGTAGGATTGGATTGGTGTTCTATTCCTTTTTTCACCATGATGACCGTGCTTCCTGAACGTGATCTATGGTCGTTCCTGTAGACGTTATAACCCGGAAATTTGATTTTCACTTTTTTTGTGAGACGAGTCTCTTGCAAGGCTATAACGTCTAAGTTGAGTCTGTTGGAGAACTCATCCAGATCGTTCATTTTTTGTCTCAGTCCGCCAGAATTCCATGACCTTATTTGTAGATCGTCTAATCGTACTGGCATTATTGATTTGCACCGAAACTGCATAGAGCGCTCATGACTGCTGTCATTTTCTCAAACAGTGTTGAGACATTATTTATTTGCTCTTGGAAAGTAGCTATTAAACATTCATTTAGCACTATTGTTCTGAAGCTATTTTCCTGTGGCATTTTAAAGTAATTACTATTTAAATGGGAATAAGTCACAATTAAAGGTTAAAGTACGTTTATTGACGTTTCAATTTCCACTTCGGAAATCGTTCTCAAAATACAAACATTAGTAAATTAAACTTTCTTTTGTTTTGTTTTACTTAGTGAAAAATTCTTCTAATAATTTAATTTTATCTGACTTATCTGTATTGACAATTCAGACATACATTATACATTTTAAAGTAGACGACTTTAAAATAATATTGCCAATATTGTTGATTTGCGTTCCTGGGACGACTTTACTTATAAGATAGTTCATTCGATTACATGAAATCAACTTTAACTTGAGAATATCCGCCAGAAAAGATAATAACATGTAATTCGTCTTTAAAAAGACAAATACATGCCATAATAACAGTAAAATTTTCCTGTTAGTGATTCCATAGTAAATTATGAGGGAAAACCAGGAAAAAAACCTCATAATACTATCCCGACATGGTAAGTATTTGATCGTGCATTTAGTTTACCTTCAATAAACACCAAATTCCTATTTTATATGTTTGTTATTTAAAAACCATAAATGATGTATCCTCTATATGTTACTGACTTACCAATACTGGTATTTTCCTTTTAATAACTTCCTCTTTCAATATGGGTAACCAGATCCTACTACATTCTGCCGAGGAATTCGCGACACAAATGGTCTCATTTAGCATAATTATAGCCGCTTCCTTGATTTTTCTCTTTTTACCATCCGTTTCTTTTAGGACTATATTTGAATCATTCCATTGAACCCTATGTTCATTATCCCATTCGTGTTTATATATTTGAGATCTATCAAAATCTCTATTTTTAATATAGGATTGATGTTCACTTATTCTAACATTTAATGGCCTTGATGTTTCACCTAAATAAAACTGATCGCATTCACAAGGTATTTTAGAAATGCAATTCCTTGTCCTTTCTTGTTCATTGTTAGGTTTGGTTTTGGACAAAATAGATCTCAACGTGTTTGTTGTTTTGAATGTTTTTGAAATGTTGAATTTATTTCCTATCCTTTTAAGCTTTTCCGATAATCCTTTTATGTATGGTATTGATATTTTCCTCGTATTATTCCTTGTACATGCTGTAGGATCTCGTTCTAAGTTGTTTTGTTCTATTCGATCGATTGTTGAAAATTTCTTATTTATAAACGATAAAGGAGAATCATTTTTTAATAAAACAGATGTTAACAAATGTTTTTCCTCCAAGAACGAATTTTCGTTAGAACAAGTAATTTTGGCTCTATCGTATAAGGATTTAATGATTCCCTTTTTAATTTTAATATTGTGATTTGATTTGAAATTTAAATATCTATTGGTGTGTGTTGGTTTTCTATACACCTGAGTTTCGTATCCAGTATCCTTCTTAGAGATTAAAACATCCAGGAAAGGTAGTGTGTTATTATATTCCTTTTCCATGGTAAATGTTATTGTCTGTTCTCTATCGTTTATATCATTTATGAATGTGTCCAACAACTCTGATCCATGAGGCCATATTGAGAATATATCATTTACATATCTCCACCATACTGAGGGTTTTAAATTTTGTTTAGAAATAATATTTGTTTCAAAATCTTCCATAAATATATCGGCTAATAATGGAGATAAACTAGCGCCCATTGCTAGACCAAAATTTTGTTTATAGAATTCATTATTTAGTTGAAAATATGTATTATCAGTACATAAGTTGTTCTAGTTGCCAATGTATCATCACTCTCTAATTTTGTCTTGACTATCTTTAAAGTCTTATCTAATGGCACATTAGCAAATAAACTATTTATGTCAAAACTTACTAAAGTATTATTTGAATTAAATTCAATACTTGATAATTTATTTAAAAAATGTTGTGTATTTTTTATAAATGTGTCATTTTTATTTTCTATTGGTTTTAAAATATTTAATAAAAATTTTGATAGTACACTACAAGGGGAATTCATGGTACTAAAATGGGTCTAAGTGATATATTCGTTTTATGAACTTTCGGTACTCCATAAAAATGAGGGGTCTTACTGTAATGAGGTGTAATTAATCTTCTCTGATAACTTGTTAAACAAAATGTATAATGTATGTTTGAATTGTCAATATAGATGAGTCAGATAAAATTAAATTATTACAAGAATTTTTCACTAAGTAACAAAAAACAAAATTTGTTTAATTTACTAATGTTTGTATTTTGAGAACGATTTACAAAGTGGAAATTGAAACGTCAATAAACGTACTTTAACTTTTAATTGTGGCTTATTTCTATTTAAATAGTAATTATTCATTTAGCACATTGTTATTTGACGTTTGTTTTGGTGTCTCGTTGTTCGATGTTTGCTTGGCCATTTGAACGTAACTCACATTTTTATTGGTCGGTGTCCTATGTACATTTCTGTTTTTTGCCTGTTGTGTTTGTGGATGCTTACGTTTTGGAACTTTCTTACATCCTCTATAGTTTGCGGTGTGTGCTTCACCGCAGTTTGCGCACTTGGGAGGATTGCTTCTATCTTTTTCACAGTCCCCTGACTTGTGGTTTGCTTCACATTTCATGCATCTACAGCCACACTGTCACGCCTTGGAGCCGTGGAAGAAGCTCTAACAGTTGTAACGTTGCATGATCTCCTTACTATTTTTAAATTCGTCTTCTATGTACACTTTCATGTAGCATAGGTTATTTATATTTTTGATTTTCTTGTCACCGTCTTCCTTTATGGTAATAAGGAATAGTGGCAGTGATTTTTTGTCCTTTCTGGAGATCATATTTGTTACTTTTATGACATTTTATTTCTAGATCTTCCAATTCTTGTTGGATGGATTTGATGTCTGTTTTCTTGCCTAAGCCTCTAAGGACCACTCTTTTAGTTTTATCCTGATCTATAGGATAAGCTATGTATTCTATTCTTTTATTTTCTTTTTTGTTTACTTCTTCGTCGAATTCTTCCAGAACTTTTACCATTTTTAAGTAGTTTACTCTGTCCTTAGTCTGAATTATTATGCTTCTTCCGGATTTGGCAAACTTATATGAGGAACCGATACCTCTGTTCGCTGCCGTCTTTAAGATTTGCTGACTGTATTCAACAGTTTTTAATATAATCGCTGGAGGTTTAGGCTCTGGTTTTTTCGTGCTTTCGGCATCTTGTATTATTTCTGGGGTGGGCTTTTCGTCCTTTTTGGTCTTTGTTGGTTTTGCCCCGGTGTCTTGTTCCTTCTTTTTTGTAGTTTTTTCGTTTTGTACATTAGTGCTTTTTTTGTTATTACTTTTCGCGCTATTTTTTCGGTTTCTCTGTCATTGCGACAGGTTTTTCGCCTTTCTTTACTTTTTTTGCTTATTTATTCTGCTGAATTTTCCAGTCAGAGTTATATTCTATTTCAATTTTGTTGTCTCAGCTTTCAGGATTTCCAATATGGCTCGATGTTTGTGTATTGGGTGTTTATTGACTTTCATACATAAAATTCATTGAGATGCAAGATTTTTCCGGTGAGATCGCTGTTTTTTTATCTTTAAAATCGATTGTTTTTTGTAGCTGGTTTATTTGGCTGCTTAAACCTTTTATTTGGTCTCCGTAGGAGGTATGGAGAAATTGTATTTTCTTTCTCAGTTGGGCTATTTCTTCAGTCAATGTTTTAATTGACTAAAGTGACTTTTTAGTTTTTTCATGTTCTGAGTCGCTGTCCCTTTTGGGATGCTGTCTCTTATTGCGTTGTTTATTGATAACAAATTCATCAATAGTGTCCTGAGCAGTTCCTATTTCAATCAATGTTTTGAATTTATTAATTTTATCTGTGAAATTTAACTGCTGAAGTGATTGCGATTTATTAATGTATGTTTCATTTCTCATAAGGGATTCGATTGTATGTTCTTGAGGGGATAGAAAGATTTCTTTTTCCTGAAGGGTATTTGAATTAATTTTAAAATTTATCTCCGTATTTTCGATATCGCTATTTATGAAATGAATGAGTCTAGTGAAAAAATTGCTGCT
This sequence comes from Diabrotica undecimpunctata, assembly GCF_040954645.1. NCBI lineage: Eukaryota > Metazoa > Arthropoda > Insecta > Coleoptera > Chrysomelidae > Diabrotica > Diabrotica undecimpunctata. The sequence continues at coordinate 94,498,780 of NC_092806.1, read as the reverse complement.
GTTTTATTCGTCTTCAGAGGATTTAGCCTCCTCTTCTGTCTTTAATTCGTCAGAAGAAAAGGCTAGTATATTGGGGGCAGAGCCTAAAGCAATAGCTTTTTTGTCAGCCACTAACTCTGACTCCGCAGAGAATGAGGGGAGGGGGGGCGTTTCGTCTAGAATAGCGGGAATGCTCTGAGATTGTACTTGATAATCAAAAGACATGGTCTTTTCTACTTAAAAGACTCTGTTTTTGTCTTCCAATCGACCGTATCGATTGGATTCTAGGTACCGTCTCAGTACCCTTCACGGTTGATTTCTACCTATATAGGCAGGGTTCCTCTTGCTATTCTCTATACACAGGTTCAGGGGCCGTTTCTTCAAACTTTAAATTCAATAATTCAACGTTCACAGTGTCATCCCATCCACAACTATTGTGTTTTACCCGAATTGGTGTACAGATTCTTAGAGGTCTAACCTCCGAGAGAAGTCAGTGAAACAGACTTTCCTCGATTTAATTATATTCTGAGTTTCTATGGTCTTCTATGTGTATTAATCCACAACAGATCAACTTTCGCTTGTGGTGCTTACATTCACTACGTGTTCAAACAAGAACTGCTATGGTTGATGTTATTGTCCCTCGCTACGCTGCCGAACTGTCTATATTATGAAATGTGCATTCTTACTCTTTAATCAAAAGATATGGAATTTTTATCGTCGAGTTGATTGATAAAAATTTTATTTAACATTGATTTTGGTCGGGTAACTGACATTCAAAATCACTGGGGGCTTCAAGCGTTAATTCTGAGAGGAGGGTTCATTCTATATAAAAAATGCTGATAACCGTTTTTGTTCAAACTTATCTCTGCATTTTCTTCTGCATTTTTTATTTAAAAAACATTTTCTCCTATGGCATACGGATTCTTCGTAAATCGATTTTTTTCGTTTGTAACCCCCCCCCTCTGATTTATTTTCATCTTCTTCTTAAATACCGTTTTCCATGTTATTGGAAGCCTTTGAGCATCATCTCTGGTTTAGATTTTTAGAATTTTTTCTATTCCTAATGATCTCTGATTTCACGTTTTGTTTTATTTTCAACGTTCATGTCATCATCCTTTGGTTGGTTCAGGTTTATTGTATGTTCTGCATTTGAAACATGTTGTGAAACTGAACAGGTTTCTCTCTTCTTTTGATGGCATCTCGATGTTCTTCTTGTCTAACATGAATTCTTCGTTTTGTCTGTTCGATGTACGATTTGTCACAGTCTCCACATAGAATCTCGAATACTCCTCGATTTTCTAATAACATTTTTGCTTTTGCGGATGGTAAACTTTGTAGTTGAGATTTTTCTGTCAATATTAAATATATAAATATTTTTATTTGGTGTTATCATGGCACTATTATTATTTTCTCTGTTGTTCCCTTTATTGGTTTTTCGTCTTCTGTTGGGTCCTTAATTCTTCTTTTTTTTTCTTCTATTTTTTTTTAATGCCATTTTCGCGTTATGCATTTCTTAATTTAAATGTTCCTGTAATTGTGTAGGGTGGTGATATGAATAGAAGTGTAGATATCTGTCGATATCTGAGTTTTCAGTATATAATATTTTGGCACATTTGCAAAATCCGCAAGTTAAAAAAAAATAGTTAAAACGTAATTTATTACAGTTCCGATCAAAAAGTTTTAAGTAAGAGTTTATAAGAATGTTTTCAGGAAGTAAATAGCAAATAATAGTTTAGAAGTTTATCGCAAAAATTAGAGAAAATAAACTTGAAGTAAATAGTTTTTAGCTTGACGTCTTTTGCTTTTTTTGTTTTTCGGTGACAATGGTCTTTTAAGAATATAGTATGAAACATGTACAATATGAAATTGATACTTACGTTCTGTGCAAAATATCCCATCCCATCCCTCCTGACAAATACATTCAAAACTAACATTGCAATAACCATGTTGACACCCAGGTAAGGTAATGCATTTATTACATTTGTCGCCATAATATCCCAGTTTACAAATGCACTCCCCAGGACGATTGCAGTATCCTTGTAATGGATCGCATCCTGATCTGCATCTTGGAACATCACACAGGTCACCAGTCCATCCGGGTAGACATTTCACTTCACCGTTATCTGTACAGACGTAGTGTGAATTTCTTGATGTTGGCACTTCACAGGCCTGAAAAATATTGGATACATTAAAGTTTTTAAATAGTAAGAACTTTTAAATATATGGGAAAAATGTTTTAGAAAAACTTTTAATATGTGAGAACGACAAATATAAGCAGAATAAAACAACTTGTTCAATGGCTACGTTCTCATAGACATATTTATTAGAGATCTCAATGTGCCTAGTTGCCACGGAGAAACACGGCAAAACTCTCTCTATCTTAAGGTATTCAAAACTGTTGTTTGACTCTTCGTATCCCGTGTTTTCTGACATTCGTCAACCACGAGGATAGTTTTATACCAATTAATCTTCGGCCTTCAATTTTTCCCATTTACCCTTTTAGTCAAAGATATCAATCAGCTGACAAGTAGCTGTTCAGTTGACAGTTCTGCTCTGTTGAAAAAATCTTTATTTGTCTGCTTAGTCGGCGATAGTGTTTTAAGTTCGTCTATACAACCCCATTTTAAAAGCCTCGAAGCGAACAATTGTAGATACTTTTAAGGTCGGTGCTTTGACACCATATAAGGCAACTGACCATATCTAACATTTATTCATGCCTTTCCGAAGTTGAAATTTCAAGTTATGGTTACAAAAGAGTAACCTTATTTATAAAAAAATGCATAACCCATCTTAGTTCTACATTTTATCTCTTTATTTGGGTCTAGTTTTTGTTCGGTAGTATAAAAAACTATACTATTTAAGATTCTATATTCTTTGTATTAAATGTTTATCTATTTGTAGTTGTGTATTTTGATAATATAAGCAACTAAATACAATGTATTTTGTTGTAGAATAAATTAATTTTTAGTCCTATCTCTCGTCTCACCGTATCAATGAACTTTGTAAGATATTACAACCCATTTAGGTAATCGCTCAATATAACTGTGTCAATTGTGTATCTAAAGGTATTTATTAGTTTTTTTATTTACACCATATTCCAAGTTGTGCAAAGTACGTTAAAATATTCTATCTAAATATAAATTAAATTAAATAAGAGTCGAGATAGCACACAAACCTGTCTAACTCCCTTTAGAATTTTACACTTTTCTATCGACTTTCCAATAATATGAAAGGTCGCTGTTTGACGTCACTATAAGTTTTCAATGATCCTGACCTCGCGGCTCTCAACTCCTTTATATCTCAATATTTAAAATAACTTGTCATGACGTACTATACCAAATGCCTTTTCATAATTAATAAAAACGAAAAAGACATCTTAACGTTGATCTTGACATTTCTTTAGCAAAAAATTCAGTGAAAAAAGTGCTTTTCTAGTTACAATTTATGTCTAAATCCAAACTGCGTTTCATGTTGATCTTCCTCACACTTATTTCTTATTCAGCTTTGGACGATAGGTAGAAATAACTTTGAAGGGTAACTCGTAAGACTTCTTTATAAGTCTGGACAAATTTAAAGCTGATTCCTCTTCCATTGTCTGAAGCCGATAGCCTTCAGTAGCACTCTAGTTGTACTTAAGAAGTAAGTTTAGGATATTTCTAGATGAAGTTATACTTTACCTAGCCGCGCGCCCCACAGTATGAATAAATTTCTGTAAGAAATGTATCCAAGTGTTGCTACGCCACTGGTAGCAATTAACTTACAATTCTTAGCTTCTACCTAGGTAAATTCTCATGAAAGTCGATATTTGTATTTAAAAGATATATTTACCCGTAGATTAACTTTCTCCGACCAATTCCAAAAAATTCTCTGTTAGACAAGAATTCAAAAGGTCGGGTTTTACCTACCACTGTATAGAAATATCGAAGTTGTCCTCCGCCGCTAGAAAATCCCTTACAATAGTCAGGTATTGAAAATCGGAATTTTAGGTCAGTATAATATTGTACCCCAGCTTAGCTGGTCGCTCGCATCTTAGTTAGTTTTTAGTTTCGAATTCGATATAATTCGACGCATTTTTGGCTTAAGAGTTTTCAGACTATCGCGTAATCAGAATCAAATTGTATCCCAGCTGAGCTTGTCGCTTCTTGTTTTTAGAGTTTTATCTCGCGCATTGTAGTTATCGTTACATAGTTTAGAGTTAAAAGCTGAACGCTCATTAGTTATCAAGTTTATTCATATATAAGAAAACGTCCTTAGTTGAAGTGATAGTTAGTAGTAATATTTAATCTGTATCAGTACTTGTGTTTGTAGTGTGTCGTGGACCAGTGTATAGACAGACAGTGATCGGGGCTATTTTAATAAAGAACTTGCACTAAAACTTTGGCTAGATATTAACTTAGTTGTAGTAAGATTAAATTAATAAATTACGTATTGTTTGAACTGCTGGTGTTCTTATTTCCCACGCCAGTGGGTGGTCTTTCGGGTTGGAAGTAATTACAAGACTTAGTACGCTCTAAATGGTAGCAATATCGCCATCCTAATTTGTTGAACAAATGTCTGTTTAATTCTACCAAAGTCTATAGTCCCTACAGTGTTTCGGATATAGCTTTTTTTGGTAAAGTGATGAATTCAGATCTCAACCAGTCGTCTGGGATTTCACCAGTTGAAAATTGAAGGTTGGCTAGCAAGCTATGTCGGAAAATGACCAATTGACACTCAAGGAACTATTCGGCTAATTTGCATACAATTCAAAGACCGTTAAAAGAGAATAAATGTGGAAAGTTAATAAAAATGTATAAATTGACGAAAATATAAATAATGAAGTTAAAAAGTTGCTCTAATGAATGTATGGGTACCCGGAAGGGCTGTAAAATTTCTAAAAACTAAAAAAAGGTACTAATAGAGCATCTAGTATGTGCAACTTCACTTAATCACTACTTAATTTTAATAATATTTACAAATACAAAGTAAAATTAGCCTATGTTACCCCTCACCTATATGTACAGTTAAACTAGTTTAATAATAATAATGAAATTCCAAAATGTATATACATATAACGCTAAATTTTCTCCAACAATGAATACTCTAACTTTAAATTGTAATGATAGTACTAACAAAAAGAGTAAAAACACTAACACTAAACATATAGTCTACTAACCCACTAGACAGAGTATTTCTGTAACTTTGGCGTTCGACCTAAGAAATATTAGCAAGTAAAATGAACATCTACACTGAGGGGGTAAGTTACAATTATATTAATATTTTAAAACAATATAATATTGTCTACGGTTAATTGTGTATACACTGTACACCTGACAGGTGAGAGATAAAAATTCAAAACAAAAACCCATAAATAAACTCCAAACTAAACTATAATTTTTAAAAAACTTAAACTATATTCTCACGTGAAATACTCGACCAAAAGTAAAGGTATAATTCTGAATCGTAGAAGGATTTCTGACAAATACCACGATATTAGGAGCTTACATTTACCTACTAGGTAATATGTATTGCCTAACTCTTAGTGATTGTACATTCACATTATTTATTGTTGATTTAATTAAAATGTTTCAATTTTTGTACCGAACCATTACACAATGAATATTTGTTTTATTACCTGTATAATTTCGAACAAGTGTTATACTAAATAACACATACCTTTAAAATTATTGTCACAAAGATGTACTGATATTTTGTAAATAAAAAATCATTTTCTGGGTTTGTTTACTTCCATTTCATCTAAAGATTACCAATTTTGTATGGTAAATATTTTATTTGCATAAAATTAATATTCTTTAATTTTAATGAGTAATTTATGTAGTGCCCCAGAATTTATCAGAAATATCTATTTAGCAACAATCTCAATCGAAAAAGAATTTTAGAGAATAACAAAAGATTTGATTATAAAAACATTTTTAACGAGGTCTCATCTGATCCGAATTCATTTTTAAAAAATTTCAGGAGGTACACAATCCCCCATTTAGAAGGATGATAATTTTAATAATTGTGTTGGATAAAAATTGTGACTTCAAATGTTGTCTCCTTCACAAATACACATTTAAATTTTTTTGTTTTAGAATATATTTTCTTGGCAGTAATTAATTTCAGTAAGTATGTTTTATATTTATTGATCCATATTCTACATTTTTTCCATTGAAATATGTTACGTCATATTTACCAAATAAGATTAATGTTTTATCTTGTGAAAAACATATTGACGTAGAAAACGTATTCTAAATCGATACAAACTATCATAATACTTTTTTTTTGTTGATCGATAAAATATGAAGGAGAACTTGCTAACAATAATTTTCTGAATTACCTATATATCTTTTATAATAGTACAAAATATTTTCTAGACCTACAAAAAATATTTTACTCGTAGATTTATCAATATTACTTTATTCTAATACTTGGGTTAAATTGAATTTTGTATTATATTAGCATTCCGTAGTATTATTATTATTACATACTGATGAAATGATTGTAGCTCTCTTTTTAAAGTTCTTCTGATTTATTTATTGGCGTAAGTAAATCCACCATATTCTTTTTTTTTCCATGTCGTTGTATAACTTGACTTTAGTTAAAATTTTTATTATTTCTTTATTTATATATAATTCTATCCAGTTTCTTACTTTTATTTGACGCCTTTAATAGCTGCTTTTTTCCATTTCCCTTTAAGTCTTTCTCTTTCTATAAGTTTCTGGTTTCTATCTGGTAACTTTCTTAATCAGAAAGTTGGTTTTCTTCTTGTTTCACATCAGCTTGTTTCTGTTCTTAGATTACTCTTCTTCTTAGTTCTCGATTTTCCGTTCTTATCGGATCCATAAATTTTTCTTAGCTTTTAAAGAATTTTTTAAAGTTTTTGTTACAATTTTCGAGGTCTTAGTCTCCTGAAGTTCACTTAGACACACTTGTTTATTGTACTATTACTAAAGTAGTACGCATAAGCCGCCAGATTACGTTATTGTACACACTTCACATTTTATTTCACTTCACAGTCACTACGACTACTACTAGTAGTAGTTCCACTTAGTAGTAATGAAATGAAGACAAGTACAAATGAAGACTTCAGAGAGGAAGTCAACAGCACAGTGTAGTAACATATCGATCCCATCAACCCGGAAACCAAATGAGTTTGATACTATAACACACTATAGTATTTTAATCTCTCATGGTCGTGGAATAGGTTTTGTGGTAATTAAATCATGGAAATTAAGAAATAAAACAGAATAGATATATACCTCAATATATTTCATCAATATAAACTCTACTGAAATCATCAATAGTTTTATTAGAAAATGGTTAAATCAAATTCCATACACCTTCCCATTAAGAAACCTAACACAAACAAAATACAATTAAATAAATTATGAATAACTGTCTTTATTTGGAATGTGTTGTTTTTGAAAAAATTTACTTAAATTTATTACACTTCTAAATGTTAAGTCTCTATTTCAAAGCAAATCTACAACTCGTTCCTTCAACTTAGTTTACAATCTACTAACTATATATTCCCAATCAACACCTTGTAGCATTTGTAAATTCCTTCATATATATTGAAATCCCCTCGTATGTGTTAAAATATCAAAAAGTATTTTCAATCCTCTTTGCGTCGAGAGTTGATATGAAGACATTTTAAGTTTGTTTATATCACGGAAGCATATTCTTTGATATTTTTCTTTGATTTAAGCCGCTCAATACTGCGTTTTAACACTAGAAGCACCAGAGCGGTCATTTTGACTGCTTTTCATTTTTGACACTCTGTATTACCTATTCATAAATGTTTTAGAAACTTGATATTTTATGACTTTTCCTAGATCTATTTGAAGATTATAATTTCTCTTTTACAGGTACTTAGCGTAATTACTTTTTAAGATATGGTAACGTATACCTAGAACTACCATATAGCATTCATTTTGACTGCTTTCTATTTTCGACCCTCATTAGTCTAGAGTATTACTCATTCATATTTATTTTACAAAATTTATCATTTGGGACTTTATTATTTACTTGAGGATTATAATTTCTCTTTTACAGGTACTTACAGGTACAGGTATAATTACATTTTGAATATATTTAAGTATGTTGATGTCTACCTAGAAAAATGCGGTCCTAATGACGAGGTAGTCTACGTTTTGTTCTGCTTTTCTGGGAAGTTTCTACTTATTTTATGTATAAAATACATCGAAAATATTTGTTATTATGTAGTTTGAGTATACTCTTTGCAATTGCATGTTCAATCTGTATTTTGATTAATTTTACATTCTGATTTTTATTATTTCGGCTGTTATCATGTCTCGCCGATATTTGACTCAGCAGGAGCTATTAGAGTGTCTACAGAATTTGTCAGAAGATGAATCTGTAGCAGAGTTATCTGATGAAGATGTATCCGATGATGAAGTTGACGAGTATGTGCCTAATACAGTTGATCAAGGACATTCATCGGGCAGTGATTCTGAAGGTGAAGTTAAGATTGAGGAGATGCCTAGTACTTCTGCTTCAACTTCGAATGCAGACTTCAATACATCTTCAGAACTTATTACCAACCAGGTACGAGGAATTCGCAGAAGCAATTTAGAGAATTCTTCCATAGATACCATAGGATGGGAGTTACTTGACAACAATGCTAGTACACCAGGTAAGCACCTATATTATATTAGTAGCTTCTATTTATGTATTTACTTAGGTGTATAATATTATATAAAACCGGCTGGTAATAGAAAATTCTAATATCCGTCATTTTGACCGCCAGTGGTGCTTCTAGGTATAAACAAATGCTGGTGCTTCTAGTGTTAAACAAACATCCATTTAGATCGCCGGAAAGATAATTGCGACACTCTCGCTGAGGCGTAGTCAAGAGCGATTGGTTTTAGCGTTACTACAAATTTTACGTCGAATTTGTATTTTTTTCATTATTCGTCCCTTTTCATGGAAATCTAGTGTGTAGTGGCAGTTAGTTGTAAAGTTCAATGTGGAGTTGCAGTCTAAGTGAGACTTTAAAAATAACCATTGTGTTTTCAGTTCTACCTCTTCCAGTTTTTTAAGTAGAAAAGTTTCCACAGTTTATGTTCCAGTGCCCCAACTTCCAACCTCAATAATTCGCAGCTTGATATGCAGTTTTTGTTCGTGAGGCAGAGAATTTAAGCCCAGTTCTACTCCCAGAAATTCCAATGCAATCCAGGTAACTTTTGTGTTTAAATTTTAAAGGAAAAATAAGAATAAAAATTTTTATTAATAATTGCTTTCTTCATTTAAAAAGATAATTTTTTATTTGTAATAATTTATTTCTGTTATAAATTATAGCCCAGTAACAATATTAAGTGTCTCTTTGTTAATTTTGTATTTACTTTTGTAACTATCTATATAGTAATTTATGCCATTTATTTTTGTAACTGTTTATGGTGAGACAACAATAAATGTTTAATTTTTTTTTCTAAACCATTTCAAATTTATGTTTATTACAATTTTTCCCCAAAACAATTTGTTTCTCACATATGTCGTTACAATTTAGCGCATTAAAAAGATATATTTTTGCATTTCCAACAATTATTTCAATAGTTACAACTAGTTGTTTTAATCGTTATAATTTGGCACCTCGAAGCAGCGTTCATATTTTTAATAGCTAGTGGTACTTCCTGTTATTTTGTTCATCCATTTGTTGCAGGAGATTCATGTAAGCACCCCTTTGTTTCATTTTTGTAGTTGCCCCAATCCAACCCCCTCGCCATTCAACTTATCCACGACCCAGCTACTCCAAATAAACCCTGAGTGCCGTTCGTATAAGTTTCGTTTATTTTGCTTGCCCTATCTCTACCTCCAGTAACTTCTGTCCCCAATTTTCAACCTCCTATAATAATGTGGTAGGCAAAATATTTCGTTACAATTTGGCGCCCCCAACGTGGGGCATGTTTTAAATTTGCGTCAACGTCAAATTGTATCTTCGTTACAATTTGGCGCCCAAACGCGTGTGGTCTGTTTATTCGTTACAAATTTAACACCCAACGCGGCTAGCATGTTCTAGATTCTAAACATTTATGCATCTGTAGTAGTTTTTCCCCAAGCCATATCTTTTTTCCAATCTTCTCGAGTTTTTCTGTCATTTATATGAAACCCCCTCTGTTTCATATATTGTTTTTTAATTTCATGTATTGTTTTTTGATTTAATGTTTTGTACAAAGGTGTGTATATATACTATGATTTATATGTTTTGGAAATGAAAAAAAATATTTTGAGATTGAATATTTAAATATGAATTTTAAATGATGTTTTGATAAGGAAATAATTTTTAAAAGTTATTGACAGTAACAATTAATACAGTTATTGTTTGCATTTATTTTTAATTGATTTGACAGGCTTTACAGAATAATCGGTTTTTGTAATTTTATTTGTTCAATTATTTTGAATAAATATAAGTATTGTTTCTAGTGACTTTTGTTTGAGCTGTGTAGTTGTGTTTTGCTCTTTGTCCCAGCTGTGTAGTTGTGTTTTGCCCTTTATCCCAGCTCTGTAGTTGAGTAGTTGTGTTTTTCCCTGTGTCCCCTTGTTCCCTACTAACCATCTTTGACGGTGTTTGTTATGCCACGGGTTAGTTGGAGATTGTGTTCTTCTTTGTCCCCTTTTGTTTTCCTAATTAGCCTATCTTAGATGGTGTTTTTTATGCCACGGGTTAGTTGGAGATTGTGACCGAGAAGTAGAGATTGTTTTTTGTGTTTCCTTTCTTGTTTCTGAATGACCACAAGTGTAATACTCGTGATCGGAGGTGCTGTTTAGATTTGTCTAGAAGCACTCTCATTTAGAAGTCAGAACAAGAATTGTTTATTTTGTGTTGTTTTGTGTAGCTCAATTAAAGATCAAGTTTTTAATATTAATAGTATTTTTGTGTACCCCCTGTATGTGCAGTTTATTAAGTCTGTTGTTTTGTCTCCCTCTGTACGTTTAGTTTATTGACTCTGTTTGTTTTGAACCATTTTTTTCAGTTACATTGTGTATTTGCTTTTACCGAATTTTTGTTGAATCAAGTCTATCCCAAATTTAACTGCTACTATTTCCATTTTCGTTTAGTTCAGTCTTCGTAAAATTACGTAGAAATATTCTCGTCGTATTTTTAATTTTATGAATCAAATAATACGTATTTGGAATGATATAATGATTCATTGCTTATATGCGAATTTTTCATGTCGGTATTTTGAATGTGAATGATATCAGTCTGTGTTTATTTCCAATTCGTCTAAAGTAAACATCCCATTTGTAAGAAATAAATATTTGTTTACGTTTATAAAATCGTTTATTTTGTATGCAAGGCCTGAGCTTCATATAAAGTTGTTTTTTTTTTCTTCTTCTTTGTGTTTAGAAAATTATTGAGTTTTAAATCAGCTGAGACCCAATTCTGTACGAAAATATAAGTCAAATATTTTCGTGAAAGAAATAAAGATTTTTTAAAGTTTAATAGTCCAGGCAATTTGTGAAAAATCCCCGAAAAAAAATGTTTTCTGTTTTACAGTCCATGTTTTGTCCGTGTTTCTGTATTGTCTTTTGTTTTATAAGTAGGAGGAAATATTGATACGACTTCGTTTGTCCATGGCTAAGGCCGATGTGTTAGTGACATAGAGCGGGAGTATTGTTATGTTTCTTCTGTCTGTTAGTTCCGTGTCTTTGTGTGGTCAGATGATGTAGTGGAGGTATGTTAGTGGTACTAAAATGTATTAGTTTGTGGTTTGTTCATTGTGTTTTTGAGATATCATGTAGGACGTACAGGAACGTGACCTGGATTTATGTATCCTTGGATATTTCTGTTAAGTAAGACTGCGTTTTAGGAGCATTCCCTTTTGTGAGTTGACATTGTTGTGGTCTTCTAATAAAGTTTATTAGATCAAATGGAAGGGTTAAGCCTTTCTATGTGTTGATATAAGACTACTGGCTAAGTCTCAGCAGCATTCCTTTGTGTTGTGGTGTTTGTGATGTGATGTTCATGATTTGGCAGAAGCGGAGGTACAAACACTTGCATTGTCTATTGTGACGCTTTGATATGCTGAGGTGAAAGTACCTGGCAACCGCTTATCGTGAAAATATTTTTTATGTTGACTGTGAGACCACGTTCGTGAAACATCTAGACTAAGAAGACTATATATATATATATATATATATATATATATATATATATATATATATATATATATATATATATATATTAATTTTTTTTTAATTTAACTTTTGACATTGATTGATTATAAAATCTATCAAAAAATGTACTTGTCAATTTTGAAATGTTATATTAACAACTGCACGGCTAGGGTTCTTGACTGTTATGACCATATCATGCAAAATGAAGTATTTGAAAGCTCGAATGTCAGAACTGACAATCAGCTGGTGAGATTGAGGGAAAAGTTTTGTAGATGCCAACATAAATGTTATGATATAATAAAATAAATTGAAGAAGAAACCAATAATTAAAAGTAGAATATGGAAGAATCAATTTTGTAGTATTAGTGCATGGTAAATTTGGCTAAAAGTGTTTAATTTTAATTCAGTGTTTCTGTGTTTTTGCTGATGTATTTATTAGATTAATTTTTGATGTTTCTTCACATTAATACCATAATTAATGCTACAGATCTTTTAAAGATAAGATCATTTACTTAATTGTTTCTCATATTAGATGTATCGCTAATAACATTCTTTTATATGAACTGATGATGCTCATTGAACAGTGGGCGAAACGTCCTCATTAAATAGATAAATTAGTACAACTCTTGTCTTTTTTATCTCCAAATTGACCGAAAACATCCCATTCACTTACGAGTGCACTTTTTTTTATATTAAATTAAAAGGTCATATTCCTTAAAGATATATATTGATTTATAGTATCAGCAATCGGTCAGGAAATAAAACTCTATTTGTTCAGTCTCAATATTTCGTCACGATTTTGTGACTTCTTCAGGAGAAAACTGTAAATTTATTAGAATAATTAATGATTATATGTAAACAAAATGAATATTTTAATACTTACAACTATAAGAATGAAAATTTAAATTTTTTTGGCATATCTAAATAAATGACATATTTGTTTGATTTTATTTAGGAGTTATGGTAACCGCAATATTTTATAGAGTGAATTCCTGTTGTACAATTTTCAGCGAGTAGGTTAAAATAAACAATTACTATGACAGTATTATTCATTTTATAAAGTGGAAAGATGGAATTAATAGAATTGAGAAAGAATCAGGAACACGATAAATTGATCTATAAAATGTAATTGATGGTATGTAGTCAGTTACTGCAATACTGATATTTAGGAATGTAATAAAATTATAGGTACAGTTACTAGAGAATTACTAAGTTTGTGTTTAAAGGTTAAGATCTATCATATTATATATTGTTTAGTATGTTGCAGTAGATATTACTTAAATGATTGGTGTCTGTCTTATAATTCATAGATTCAGGAGTTTTATTAATGTGTACCATTTCAAGGAAAAGCCGATTTTTATAATTATCAACTTGTTCCAAGATTTTTACATTATTAAAGTTAAAGTTATGTCCTGTCTTGAAGTGGTGGTTCACTAAGGCACAAGAGTTTTTTTGTATGTTACAGTCACTTTTGTGTTGAGTGACACGTTTTTTAAGTCACTGTTGACTTTGACCAATATAACAACTTTGACATTGACTGAAATTTATTCTATAAATTATATTACTCATTAATGAATTTGGAGTTTTAACTTTTATTTTTGAGAATAACCTTGAATTTAGAAGTGGATTGTATTTAATTAATTTAATGTTCGGAAATGTTTTGAAAAGTGGGACAATTTGGTCTGCTAAATTTTTTATGAAAGGTATTTTTTTATATGAAACTGGTTGTGGATTATTTATTAAAGCTCTATTGTAAAAGTTAGTGTTATAAATAAGTTTTTTTAATATATGTTTTGGGTAGCCATTGTTTAAAAACATTTCAAAAAGTTTCTTTAAATTGACATCTAGAAAACTCCGATCACAGATTGTCGTTACACGATTTTTCATAGATACAATTGTGTTAAATTTTTGACTTCTAGGATGATTAGAATAATAATTTATAAATCTGCCGGATGCAGTATCTTTTTGATACCAATCTAATATGATTTTTTTATCATTAGTTCTTATGACTTTGGTATCTAGAAAAGGTATACTATTTTCATTTTCATATTCGACAGTGAATTGAATATTTTGATGGAGTGAATTAAAGATCGTTTGTACTGTCTGAATATGATTGAATGGTACACTGCATATTATATCATCAACAAATTTATAAATAAATGCTAGTGAAAACGGCAATTTTGAGATTCCAAGGTCTAATAAATGGTCTAGGATAATTGTTGCTAAAATAGGACTAATAGGACTGCCCATTGGTGTTCCAAATATTTGTTTATAGAATTTATCACAAAAACAAAAATATGTGCTGTCAAATAAGAATGTTAATAATGACAGGAAGTCTTTCCTAGATAATGATGTGAGTTGTTCTATTTTAGACCATTTTTCTTCTATGATTTCAATGATTAACTTTATTGGGATGTTAATAAACAATGACACTACATCTAATGATATCAAAACATAGTTATCTGGTAGCTGAATTCCATTTACAGCATTGACAAAAGAAAATGTATCTTTTGTATTGAAACTTAGCTCATTTTCAAATGCCTGTGTAAGTATATTTCCCAAGAATTTGGATAGGTTGTAAGTTGTGGAGTTTATAGTACTTACAATTGGACGTAGTGGTATATTTGCTTTATGTATTTTTGGTAGGCCATATAATTTGGGTATGTCAGAATTGTAAATTTTTAGTTCTTTAGCTTGTTGTTCTGTAAGCTTATTTTCGTTCTTTAAAGTTTTTATTAATTTATTATATTTAGTTTGGATGGAGGTAGTCGGATCACTGTTAATTTGGGTGTATGTTGTATTATCTTGTAAAAGAGTATCTACTTTTTGAATATAGTCTAATTTGTCCATTGCGACTGTACATCCTCCTTTATCTGCTGGTAGAATGTATAAGTCAGGATACATATACAAAAGATACATTTTCTTTTGTCAATGCTGTAAATGAAATTCAGCTACCAGATAACTATGTTTTGATATCATTAGATGTAGTGTCATTGTTTACTAACATCCCAATAAAGTTAATCATTGAAATCATACAAGAAAAATGGTCTTAAATAGAACAATTCACATCATTATCTAGGAAAGACTTCCTGTCATTATTAACATTTTTATTTGACAGCACATATTTTTGTTTTTGTGATAAATTCTATAAACAAATATTTGGAACACCAATGAGCAGTCCTAGTAGTCCTATTTTAGCAACAATTATCCTAGACCATTTATTAGACCTTGGAATCTCAAAATTGCCGTTTTCACTAGCATTTATTTATAAATTTGTTGTTGATATAATATGCAGTGTACCATTCAACCATATTCAGACAGTACAAACGATCTTTAATTCACTCCATCAAAATATTCAATTCACTGTTGAATATGAAAATGAAAATAGTATACCTTTTCTAGATACCAAAGTCATAAGAACTAATGATAACAAAATCATATTAGATTGGTATCAAAAAGATACTGCATCCGGCAGATTTATAAATTATTATTCTAATCATCCTAGAAGTCAAAAATTTAACACAATTGTATCTATGAAAAATCGTGTAACGACAATCTGTGATCGGAGTTTCCTAGATGTCAATTTAAAGAAACTTTTTGAAATGTTTTTAAACAATGGCTACCCAAAACATATATTAAAAAAACTTATTTATAACACTAACTTTTACAATAGAGCTTTAATAAATAATTCACAACCAGTTTCATATAAAAAAATACCTTTCATAAAAAATTTAACAGACCAAATTGTCCCACTTTTCAAAATACTTCCGAACATTAAATTAATTAAATACAATCCACTTCTAAATTCAAGGTTATTCTCAAAAATTAAAGTTAAAACTCCAAATTCATTAATGAGTAATATAATTTATAGAATAAATTGCAGTCAATGTCAAAGTTGTTATATTGGTCAAAGTCAACAGTGACTTAAAAAACGTGTCACTCAACACAAAAGTGACTGTAACATACAAAAAAAACTCTTGTGTCTTACTGGACCACCACTTGAAGACAGGACATAACTTTGACTTTAATAATGTAAAAATCTTGGAACAAGTTGATAATTATAAAAATCGGCTTTTCCTTGAAATGGTACACATTAATAAAACTCCTGAATCTATCAATAATAAGACAGACACCAATCATTTAAGTAATATCTACTGCAACATACTAAACAATATATAATATGATAGATCTTAACCTTTAAACACAAACTTAGTAATTCTCTAGTAACTGTACCTATAATTTTATTACATTCCTAAATATCAGTATTGCAGTAACTGACTACATACCATCAATTACATTTTATAGATCAATTTATCGTGTTCCTGATTCTTTCTCAATTCTATTAATTCCATCTTTCCACTTTATAAAATGAATAATACTGTCATAGTAATTGTTTATTTTAACCTACTCGCTGAAAATTGTACAACAGGAATTCACTCTATAAAATATTGCGGTTACCATAACTCCTAAATAAAATCAAACAAATATGTCATTTATTTAGATATGCCAAAAAAATTTAAATTTTCATTCTTATAGTTGTAAGTATTAAAATATTCATTTTGGTTACATATAATCATTAATTATTCTAATAAATTTACAGTTTTCTCCTGAAGAAGTCACAAAATCGTGACGAAATATTGAGACTGAACAAATAGAGTTTTATTTCCTGACCGATTGCTGATACTATAAATCAATATTTAAAACAGTACGGTCGAAAAAATAATTTGAAATATGTTATAAATCTATCAATAGCAATTTCAGTTTGAAGTATTTCCGTAGAACTGAAAGTTACGGAAATAAACTTTTACACCCTCTTTAAGATAATCAATAAAAATATGATTTATCTGAAAGAAGAGAAAAATAAGTAAAGATAATTATGTATTGTATGTTTAATGACTGTTTCATAATCACCTTCAGCTATGATCACTATGTTATTGCTGCAGCTCAAAGTATTGCATTTTTATTATATCTAAATAATAGATAACACCATCTAATAATAGAACACCTATTTGGCATAGTGAATGTTCTGAGCAAATTAGTTGATTACGTAGAATCAATTATTCATAGAAAATAAGACACGTTTTTGCATATTTTTTATATGATTGACATAATTAACATATTCTTGTATATACATATACGGCATACATTTAAGATCGGACCTGGTTAAGAACTGTTAAAAAATTAACGATTTGCTAATTACTGCTCAATGATTAGTTAAGAATAGTAAATGTAGCAATCCGTTAGAAAATATCTATGACTATATTATATTTTCTTTTTATCTCTGGATTGTGTTTTAGGTGAATTTTAACCAAATTACCACTTTCTAACTAAATACAGTTTTAAAACCTACAAGCAAGTAGTCACGTTATTTTCATGGAATCAAATTAGAGACGAAATTGGCTTACGGCATTTGTAGGCTCACAATTTAAAGTTAGTTTCATATTATATTCAAATCATCTTTACGGCAATAAAACTGCCACAAGAATGTCTACCAAAAATTTTTCATTAAGTAAAGTTAGAATGTTTCATTAACAATATACTTATAAGTAAGTGATATTATATATATATATATATATATATATATATATATATATATATATTTATATATATATATATATATATATATATATATATATATATATATATATATATATATATATATATATATATATAATTGGATTGGATTGGAAATTCTGTTTTTGGTTATTACTTAAGCGAGATATGGGATGAACTATTAAGAAAATTGAAATTGAACTTGAAAAACTATTTTATTGAAAAATATCTCTTACCTTATTTTGTTTTTTAATGCAAAAGTATTTACTATTGACAATATTAAAAGTAGGTAAAATATAAATGGTGGAAATCTTGTAAGAGTTGACAAATCTACTTCCTAGTCATTATCTTGACGTTTGGTGAAACATTACAAGAATAATAGTTTTTTCATATTAATAAATTTGCGGAATAAAGGTAATAATGTTGCTAGCAATAGCAGCCTTAACTTCAAACCTGTAAACATTTTTATTCTACCAAACCGAGAAATCAGAAACTGTCGGGATCATTTGTGTGCGTATGGAGAAAAGTGGTATAACGCAAAGAATCTGTTTGTCACAGAATTTTATAATAAAGATATTCAAATTATTATCAAATGCTCGTTTAAAAACTGGTATATTTTATAGAGAGACTATGTCAATCAAGTCTTGTCAATTAATGATTAATTATGGGCGGTTTCCAACATTCTCATATAAAATATGTAAAATGAAGCAATTATGACAGAGTTTAATAATTTAATTTTCCAATGTAAGAATTTCAGATATCAAACAGTCACGACACTGCTAAATAACAGAACTAAGCAAGTATGTGATTTGTTTTATAAAAGTTAAATTTACACCAGGCAAAACTTGTAAAATTAACAATAATCGGTGGTAAATGGATCACCTCAATACCCACCTATAAATAATAGAAGTTATAACACAATTACCTGTTTTTTCCATTTCGGCATATATCTAGCACACCAAATAATATTTATGAATAAAAATATGAGTACAAACCACAGCGCACTTCGTATCATGATCACTGTGTAAAGACATACAATTACTTATTCTCTTTTAAGATTTAAATTATAATTATTCTGAACGCCGTTTTTAAAAATCAATATAGTTATCAATCAATGACAATCGGTGCACGAGAGATTGTCAAAAGTACCATGAACTTGAACGCGAACTGTTAACTGAACACTAAACCAGAGACCGAGACTAAGACGGTGACCTGAATTAGCTCTTTCATTATTGCTTTAGATAACTGTAAATGGAAGTAAGAAGCCTCTAGTAGCATACTAACCAGATGCATTTTAAATTTACGTTATTTACGTTGATAACCAATTCAAGTCGTGGACTCCTTAAAAAGTGAAAGAGGAGAAATGTTTAAAATTGTTTTAATATATCTAATTAACTATATCCATGGAAACTTTTTTAACAATACTATTGCTTGAACTTGATTAAGGTGTACGGAACTGTACAGTATTAGCATTTTTACCACATATAACCAGTACTACATATTTTAAATTAAATATTCCCGAAAAAATAAAATGTATGCATATTTCGTCATTGTTTTTTCTTTGTACAAAGCATGATGATGTTTCGAAACACTTCATAAACCACTACATATCACAATTCATAACCAATGCCTTTAAAATGGACACTAAACATAGGATTTTTTAACCAACATGGTTTTGCTAAATCGTAAATGATACAAGCTTAATCAAATTTGGATTTTACCAACATCTTGTAAATAAGAGTCAATGTTTTACTAGTTTTACTATCGGCTGCCCATGCATTGTGTGTAACAGTTTTTATAAAGTTAAGATAAAAGTAAATATATATATATATATATATATATATATATATATATATATAAGTCCAGTTTGATAAGGTACTTTAGATATAGACTAAGTATTTGAATATCATGTTGCCAAACTGGATGGTATGTCCTATTTATGTATAAATATACTGAAATAATTCATTTTTAACCACAATTTATTACTAAAATTTCACTCTAAACTAAAACGATTATCTAGTATTAAACGATTTTCGAGGAATTTTTTTCTGGTGCAAGTAAAAGGTTTTACGGCTTTTGGCGTTTATATTTCTTCAACCAACTGAAGATTACGATTGAATACTATCAGCATTTGTTATTAACGAATCTTGGATTTATAAGCAACGAAAATTGAAGAAAAAAATGACTACACATAGGCAAAGATTTTTGTTAAAAAAAAGAAATCTTCACATATAGTCAACATATAGGCAATATGAGCAAATAGCTTATTATTTATTATACAAAGTTAATTACCTTAATATTAACACAAATATTTTTACACACCATGACAATATATTATAACCTAAATAATTGTTAATTAATAATTGAACATTGTAAACACAAATTTATCATTAATAGCTACAACTAAAGCCTTAAACTATTTTCGGTCTTAAATCTATGTCTTTGATCAATTAATATTAATACGTAGGTACATTGAAAATAAACGTTTCACATCAGCAGAAGTAATCGGAACATATTTCAGGGAGAAAAAAAATTTGGCTCAATGTGTAATTATTAGGAAAATGCCCCATTCAAAACTTTAGCAACATTACCAACATGTTACTTTCAGGTGTAGCTTTAATATTTTACTTTAAATTATCTCCTAATTTTAATGACTCATATAAATCTTGAAGAAGAATTTAAAAATGAGACTGAACCTCTAAAAATTATACGAACAAGCTGAAAAATGAAAAAAATTGATTTATCAAGAATCTGTAAGCAGCAGAAAAAATATTTCAAATAAAAAATGTTTTTTTCTACAAAACAACACTTTTTTTGTAGAAAAAAACACATTTTCCTTTTTCTCTTTGAAACAACGCTTGAAGCGATCGCTGAGTTTCAATGTACGCGCACGAAATCAATTTTAAATAAAATATAAAATTGATATAAAATAATTGAAATAAAATAAAATTTGTATCAACTGGTGTGTAAAAAATTCGATATCTTTTAATCAGAGTGTTTTACCGATAAAAATCAAAATAAATTTTAAAGGGGAATAGAGTAGCGTTTATGTGCAATTTTTGCATTTTACCTTAAATGAAGTGAGCTTCCTTCCATAAAAGTGTTAGATAAGTAAACGTTTAGCGATTTTTACCTCTTTTACGATTTTCGGGAGATAAATAAAATTTATCACTACCATTGACCGAGGAATTTTTATTATTAGATCCTAATATTTAAAACATTTACCCTAAAATTTCGGTTTTAAGTTTTGGCAACAAATGCGAGACATTTGAAATATGCATAAAAACGCTGAATTTAAACTTTAACATTCTTCTTCTTAAGGTGCCCTGCATTTCTGCGTAGGCGTCCACCGTACATCGTCTTGTTAGGTGAGATGTTAAATACTCAGGATTAAATAATTCTGTTTTTAGCAGCATTGCGAAGCATTTCATAGCTGTGAATTCCTGTCCATTGACGAATATTGCGCAGCCATGACATTTTTTTACGTCCCAGACCTCTCTTACCCTCTCTCTTCCCTTCGAGTATCAGTTGCTGAAAAGTATATCTTTCTCCTCGTAATATGTGTCCCAAGTATGCAGTCTTCGTACTTTTTACATAACTAAAAAGTTCCCTATCCTGTAAGCTCGCTCTCCATAGTACTTCCTCATTTCTGACCCTGTCCTTCCATGATATTCTAAGCATTCGACGCAGGCACCACATTTCAAACACTTCAAGTTTGTTAATGGAACTGGCCTTTAACGTCCATGCTTCCATTCCGTATAAGAGAACAGGCAACACGTAACACTTAAGCATCTTGTATCGCAGGTTGAAGTTCAATTTGCGATCAGTCAGAAACTCACGAAGCCTCAAAAAAGCATTTCTGGCTTGTTCAACTCTGCTCTTTATTTCGTTCTCGAGGTCCCAACCCTCGTTCAGCAAACAACCCAAGTATTTAAATTGCCTGACATGTTCGATTTCTTCTCCAGAGTCATATATCTTTGCGTTGGGGTAATCATTTCTACTTATAATCATTGTTTTTGTCTTCTTGATATTTATTTTCAAACCCCGAGCTTCACTTGCAAGAGTTAGATCATTTACAAGGCATTGAAGATCTTCGATGTTTTCTGCCACTATGGCTGTATCATCGACATACCTGATGTTTTTAATAAATATGCCGTCAACTTTAATACCCTTATTAAAGTCTGCCACAGGTTTTTTAAAACAACACAACTTAAGCTACAAATTGCACCTCATACCATCTTCGTGTAAGCATTTCCCGTGACGTGCAATCGTTTGTGATTCAGCGTTTTATGGGCATACTTTAAATGCCTTATTTTTGTTGCTAAGACGTAAAAGCGAAAAGTCATATTATAGATTTAAATAATGGGCTCCACTAATAAAAATTTCATTGCGACTGGTCAATGAAAGTGATAATTTATTTATTTAACAGATTTATCAAAATTGACTTTATTTACGGCAACATATAACAATCTAATAGAAAGCTGTGCTCTTCACCTTTAAAACAAATTTTGATTTTTGTCAATAGGATACTCTGATCAAAAGATATCGAAATTTTACCGTCGAGTTGATATAAGTTTTATTTAAAATTGATTTCGTGCGCTTATCTGATATTGAAAATGACCTGTCACTTCAAGCGTTGTTTCTAAGACAACGGTTAATTCTACAGAAAAAGTGTCGTTTTTGTTTAAAATTATCTCAGCTACAGTTTTTATATGAAACATTTTTTTCTACAGCGTACAGATTCTTGGTAAATCGATTTTGTTAGTTATCCCCCGCTTCTAAGGGGAAGGCTTGAGGTAAAAGGGGTAAACTTTTTTGAATATTCTTTGGAGTCCCAAAATTGATATTCTCAGCAAAATTTAGCTTGTTTGTATGATTTTTAGAGGTCAAATCTTTGACGACTGGACTATAAGTAATTGTGGTCTATCTATATATAAGGCTATGATGACAAGTCACACCGTTTTTACAGTTAACTAACGACGCCATCTAGGAAAGAAATCTGAACTACCAACATTTGACATTTCCATCATATTTTGTTCTTGAAAACGTTTAATTAATAATACTGTATCGATTACAAATTGATATAATTAATAATCAATTCTAATAATATTTTTAAGGAAGAATTTAATACAAAATAATTTCATGCTTTATGTTTGTTTAGATTTAAAATGCTAACGCCATCTGAACAAACAAATCTAAAGACCTGGCATTTCAACCTACAATCATATTTTGTTTTTGAAACGATAAGTTTAATTAATAATACAAAAAATATTAATTATATATTAATATAATTAATAAATAATATTATTAATATTTTTGAAGTACGATTTAGTACAAAATAATTTAAAGTTTTATGTTATTTTAGATTTAAACTTCTAGCGTCACCTAGGACAGAAATCTGAACAGATAAATTCACAGATAAAATAAATTAAAATTATCTGACATAAAAAAATATAAAATATTTATTTGCCAAATAAAGTACTGAATAAAAAGTTTTTTGGAAAATAAATTGTGTTTATTGTAGTTCGTTATTATGTTGTAGGTCATCGCAAAATCAAAAATATAACCTAAATATTGTTGTTTAGTGTAGGATAGAGACATGGATATTAAAAGTTTTAATGAAATCGGAGAGTATGATCAGTATAATATTTAATATTTATAAACTTAGTGCGTGAATATAATATTTGATGCAGAATTGAACATTTTAATTTTTGTAATGATAAAGACTTCTTTAAAAGGTTAAGATTAAGTAAACCGACAGTGATCTATATTCTGAGAAAATATTGTAAATAGTTTTTAAAAAACATTATAAAAGTAGGTGTATACATATTTTCATTTACTTAGTTTAGAGACTTAATATTTTCATAATCTTGATAATTAAATTTTTTCAAGGTTATTACTGTTATATGCGAAAATTAGTTTTTACAGGAAGTAAAAAACGTTGCCAATTTTAAAATCGTTTTCACCTGACCGTATAATTACATATATACAGTTTAAGGATTTTATTATTATACAGGTATTATACATATTTTTAATTTAATTTTTTTAAAATAATAAAAATAATGTCAGATATCAGGTTTTGTCACAGATTTTGTTAGAGGTAGCAAATACTGCATGATACTTATATTTTTTATTATTAACTGTTAAATGGTGTTAACAAATGTTTATTGAATGATTTGTCAAACTTAACTATCTAGTTACAAAAATAAAATTAAAATAGAGTTTGGTACTATTTCTATCTTGAACTGTTTTTTTTAGAAGCTCGATGTGGGGCTGTATATGGGGGATGATCGTAAAACAAGTGACATATTTTTAATATGACACTCTTCAAATCTTGTAAGTGACGCCATTTTTTTTGAGTGATTACCAAACGATTGTTGTATAGCTTTGGGTAATCTATATTGGTTTCAGTATTTTTGTTTCTAACAGGAAGATGCTGAAATTCTTCGTTAAAATTTAGTTTAAATTGAATTATTTCTTTGGGATTATACCATAAAGCTTTAATGTCTACAATAAAATTATTTCTACCAGGTTTGATTGTGGAGTACTGCTGCAGTTCTAATCTGGCATAATCTTTAAAAAAGTCGTGACTTAGTTAAATAACCTTATATGCATCAGGTTTTATTCTAGCCTTTTTCGACGCTTTAACATAATCACTTAACTCAATAGACCTATTTTTTAGTTTTCTTTCAATACAGCTATGTACAGAGTCACATTCCATTTGTGTGTGACCTTTGGTAAGATATTTTTGCGTAACTGAGACTCTATACTTAAAGGCAAAATTAAGAAGTGCGTTCGCCATAACATTGTTTTGGTCTTAAAATGTGCAACCGTCTCAGTAAATTACGATAGGTAGATTTTCTTTCAAGCAGTGCCTTTCTAAATAATCCATTAAACAAGAAACAAAAGTGGAAGCCTGCAAACCGCACTCTACTTCTGTAGACCAGTAACAAGTAGCTTGGTGAGTTGTAGTGTTATATATAGTAAAGTTGTGGCATCCTAACTTTGTTTTGAAGTATATTTTAGTGGCATTTAGTGAAGGTGCTACTTTAACAGCTTGCAAGTCCATACAGAGCATAATACATTCTTTTTTATGAGCTTTAGCTTTATCTTTACGTTGTTCATTTCGAGCACTGTTTTTCTCTTCAACATGTTTATTCCAAACCGCTTCGTCGATATTATTTTGTTCGTGTTCAATGCATAAGTCGCAACGATCTTTTTTGGGGCAAAATGAGGCAAGATTTATATCCATAAATACTTGTTTAAATTTTTTGATGCCCACGAATTGTATCTGGCTGCGTTTCCTACTTCTTCCGTGAAGTATAAGTCTTCGTAGGGATGGTAGTTGTTTCTACATGCTCTTTCAATTTTATCTTTTAATACCTCCGCTTTATCTGGTGGGATAGGTTTTCTATCTTTTCTTAATATTTTTGATAGCTTCCAGAACGCGGATATATTTGGATTTAATTCCTGGATGTAGGTGTCCCAGCTTTCGTTTTTGTGATTTCGTAGCTGTTTTTTAACTTCTCTATTTAGCTAGTTTGCAATCCTTTTGTCTTCTTGAGTCCTTGTGCGGTAGGCCTTTCATCTTTTTCCATTTTTTCTCTGGTCAAGTCTTTTAATTCCGTACTTATGTCCCTAAATCGTCCTTTTTTTGTTGTTATATTCTCTTCTTTTGAGCTAGCATCGATGGCGTTTATTATGGTTTCTTCTAGTTTTGCCACGCTGTCTTCTAGTATCGTAATGTTGTTTATTATGGGTATTGCATCGATGTTTTCGCTAACGATTCTTTTGAAGTTTAGCCAGCTGGTTTTTTTCTTATTGTGGGACTGCAAATAGTTTATATCTATTGAGCCCAGGGTCAGGACGATTATGTGTTGAATCGCCTTTGTTTAATGAATTTATTTCATATTGTTAACCCACGTTGTGAAGGATTGCAATATCGAGATGAGTGGGTGGAGACAACCCATTGTAGCACGTAGGGTCCGTTAGGCCTACTACGTATGTGTTTTCTCTTGTTTCAAGATAGCCGCAAAGCAGTGTTCCGTTGCGGTTGGTGACACTGAATTCAGGATGAGTCCCAGGTCTTCATCGAAGATTTGGTCGTTTGGTTTTACATACGCTGAGACGATTATTAGTGTCTCGTTTCCTGTGATTAGCCGGACTATCGTAGCTTCCATTGTGAACAAGTCATCAGGAGTTGGGATGGCTTGGTGTTTGATTTCTTTTTTGATCATGATGGCCGTACTCCCTGAGTTTGCTCGATGGTCTGTTCTAGAGATATCATAGCCTGGATATTTAGTTTTTTTCCTCTCCACTAGTTTGGTTTCTTGTAGTGCTATGATATCTAGTTCCAGTCTGTTTGAAAATTCGTCCAGAAAATTGATTTTTTGATATAGTCCACCTGAGTTCCAAGACCCAATACAAAGATCCTCCGGTTGGTGTGCTAGCATATTTGTCCCATGCTACTAATTGCTGCCATCACCTGTGTCATTTTTTCCAGCATCGAGGAGAATTGGTCCATTTTTGCATTAAAATCCGAGTTGAAACTCGAGATTAATGCTGCGGCTTCGTTTGTAGCTGCAGGGTTTTCATTTGCAGGTTTTTTGGTGGCCTGCGCGTAGCTAACACCTTTGTTGGTGGTGTTGCTGTTGATCTGTCTACCTTTTGGTTTTTGTTTAGGAGCAGTTTTCTTTTTAGTTGCTTTTGAGCAACCTCTAGAGTTCGCTGTACGTGCCTCTCCGCAATTTGCATATTTGGGTTCTGTTTCCCTGTTCTTACCGCATTTGCAACTGTTGTGACTTTCTCCGCATTTCGCGCCACAGTGGCAGGATTTGAAGCTGTGGTAGTATCCCTGACAATTGTAGCATTGGATAGTCTTCTTTTTGTTTTTTATCTCATCTTCTACATAAATTCTCATGTAGCAGAGATCAGATATGTTCTTGATTTTATTGTCTTCTTTCTCTTTGATGGTAACCATAAACAGAGGAAGTGGTTTTTTATCTTCCCTTCTAGAAATCATGTTGATTACTTTGGTAATTTCTACCCCCTTGTTGGCAAAATCGTCCATGATGGTTTTGGTGTCTGTGTTCGCAGACAGTCTTCTGATTATTACTCTTTTGAGTTTTTCTGCATCTGTAAGGTAGGCTAGAAAATCTACACTGGGAGTGTGATTTTCCAGTAATCTTTCCATTTCTAGGTAATCTTCTCTTGTCTTTGTTTGAATGACGATCGAACGCCCTGAATTTACAAATTTAATCTAACATGACCATCAAGAAATTGTGCTGTTTTCTCGAGAGATCCCTTTTGGTTTAAACGCTTAATTTCATTAGAAAATGACTGTGATTGGCACAGTTTTAGAACAAGGTTAAATGCAGAATGCATTTCTTCCAGAGAATGAGGTTCGGACGTCCTCTCCTTCTTACACATGCGGATGAATTGAAACACATACGCAGCAGTTCTTTTTAAACGTAAAATATAGAAAAGCTCTCAAATGAAAATATTTTCGTATTTTGTGTTTTATTAAGCTTGTTAGTAAAAAAACTTTATGTTTTTTCTCATTTCGCTTGTTTCGGTAGAAGCAACTTGTAAATTTGGCCACTCTTGTATAAGCCACTCTGGTCCATGCCATCATAAGTTGCATTCCATTATTTTATTTGGTTCCACGCCTCTCGACACTAGATCTGCAGGATTATCCTTGCCTGGTACATGACGCCACTTCGCAGACGAACTAGTTCCTGGATATCTGCTACGCAGTTGCTCACAAACGTGTTTAATACATTGGCTGATGTTTTTAACCAACTAAGTACTATCGAAGAATCTGTACAGAGGTAAGACGTGTTAAATTACAATTTAATGAATTTTTAACCTTATTGGTCAAACGCGGTAAAATGACTGCTCCACACAGCTCTAAACGCGAAAGAAAACTGGCTTGAAAGTAGCCCCCTTTCTTTTCGCACATAATAAAAATGAATACAACCTACCTCACCAATCGGTAGTACGCTTTTTCTGAGGAGTCGCAAAATCCATAAAGTTCCACTTGGACCTCACGAGAACATATAACATGCCGAGGTATTTTTAAATTGTTTTCTAATTTATTCCTAAACTGTAAATAATTTTTTGCTAAATGCTCAGGTGTAGTATCATCCCGTGAAAGACGCTCTAGCCATAGTTTTTGTAACATAATTTTCGCTATGATTGTACATGCACTTAATAGACCAAAGAAATTAAAAATTTGAGCTACGTCCGATAATAAAGTTCGCTTTGTGATTATATGGCCTAGAGATGAATTCATGCTATAAAAACGAGTATCTGATTGCAGTGAGTACAATAATCCCAAAGTTTTCGCTTTCTTGTTTTGACCGAATTGAAAAACGGAACCTGTAGTTGATTTATCCTGTATATCTCTCAATATTTCAGGATTATTTGAATAGAATTTACGCAATGTAAATCCTCCGCCTTTAAGGACCTCAAAAAGTTGCTAACAAGTTTCGCGCGCTTTCTGTTTTGAATCAAAAGCTGTCCAAAGGTCGTCCACATAAAAATCTGATTTAATAATGCTAGCAATGATAGGATTTTTAGCTTTTTGCTCTTCCGCTAATGTCATTAAACATTTTATCGACCAGTAAAAAGAGAATTTCATACCGTATGTAACTGTTTGTGACTAAAATATTTCTATGGGTTCTTCCGGATTATTTCGCCATAAAATACATTGTAAGGATTTTTGCTCATCTGCAACCAACACCTGACGGTACATATTTTCTATGTCTGCACTCACTAGAACTCAAAGAGCTCAAAGTGTTGTCAAAGACTCTCCTTTAATACTGGATGATGTGGCATAAAATAAAATGTAGTATTTACACTAAAGTCTGTCGCCGCTTCTGTAATTCTGCACAAACTTGTAATATGTCGTAACTCTTTATATTTCTAAATTATCGCTATAAAGAGTTTTAAGATTGCCACCTTTATTTAATTTACGCACAAGATTTAAAAACCTATTTTTTGCTTGTCGAAATGAATTTTTCATTGAAAACCTCTTCAAGTTCCCAGAACTTACTTAGCTGTTCTGTATCTTCGATAGTGTTCGTAAAATTACATTTAGTTATTTTTTTATCTGATGCATTGTTTTCGCTGATATACGGCCCTGCTATGATCCGGCCGAACATTATTTCTTGCATGAATGGTTTATTTTTACCTAAACTAATTCTGTTTGCACCAAAGAACAGATCACTTCCTATCAACCATTCGATTTTTTGTGGTCTATAAAAATGACTATCCGCTTATTCTTTCTATTTGCAAATCACTAACGTTTATTTCAGATGCCGATACACACCTCGTAATTTCTGGTATTACGAAACAATTTAAAGTTGTAGGAAAACTCATATCGCTACGAGACTGTATATTATTTATTTCGCATTTGTATCGAACGGGATATGCAATATTATTTTTATGCCCATGACTGATAGGTTCGCACTTGTCTTTTTGACTTTAGTTTATCGCATAAATTTTCGATTATGAGTGAGCTTTGTGAACCTCAATCTGATAAAGCTCGCACCATGTATGCCTTGCTTGGCCGTCAAAAATGTTAACTAATACTGTGGACAGTATAGTTGTATATCTTTAGCGCTAACTGCCGAAACTGACAAGTTGGTAGCATTTAAAATACCTTGTATGTTATCAACAGATTGTATATCGCTCGCGTTTTCTACCGGATGGTGAACTAAAGATGTGTTCTGTTCGCTTGACCTATCTGAATGTAATACCGTATGGTGTTTTGAAGTGCATTTTTTGCATGTTCGTGCAAAGATTGACCTTTCTTACTTTATCAAATCTAGATTTTTAAAATTTGTCGCATTAACAAATTTTGCAAATAGGGCAACACTGTGTGTTGTCTGCTTTGTTTAAAGTTCCCTGTGATGAGTATAGACCACGTATAGATCGCGTATATTTGTGAATATTTCGTATTTCTTGAATATGCGCTCGCCTGAGAAATATTTTGTGTATTTTGTTTTTCAGCTCGATTTACCTCAAGCGATTCTAAGAGGTCCGCCCTTGATTTTAAAAACGTTTTGAAATCCTCAAAGTTAGGAATTGCATTATGTGTTTTGCTTTTCTCCCACATTTAACTTAAATCTTACAAATTCAATAGTTAAAGACTTAAATAGAGTGAAACCTAGGTCAAAACCATTTATTAGGGTAGAAAACACAGTAAAAAATGTGCATGAAAATTTAATGGAGTTAAAATGTGACAATAGTGAAAATTTTGATGAAATTTCAACTGATAATGAAATTCTTTGTACGAGTTCTCATTGCTCAAGCGACAGTAAATTAAAAATAGAGGAAATAAATGGAAAAAGACAGCGTTCCATAGGAACGTGTTCAGAGACGGAAGAAATAAAACGACGAAGATGAACAACACCAGAGAAATAGCTCGAGAAATAGTTCGGATACATTGATAGAGCAACTTAAAAAATTAAAGAGAAAAATCTGCATCAGGTGTTCGTGAAAACATTAGATGCTATGCAAGTTCAAGTGACTGAGCTGCAAAAAATCATCAGAGAAAAGAAAAAGAAAAACCAGAGATTGACAAATCAATTACTTCTCGTGATAGATCAAGTCACCCCTTTAACTCGTATTGTCACTAATATACAAAAACCTGAGCGTAGCGGCCCCTTGAGCTGGAGCTCAATGTGGAGACAATCGAAAAGAACTGTAGCAATGCAAAGAAACTATGAAACTGGAACAGAAAACGAAGATACTAGATAGAAAATCTAACAGAAAAAGAAAAACAAAACAAAGGAAGAAGCAAACAAAACCGAAAACTATAAATATATATATATATATATATATATATATATATATATATATATATATATATATATATATATATATATATATATATATATATATATATATATATAGTTTGAGTTTAGTTCTTAAGCCTTAATATATATTTTTTAGTGGATTTTCTTTGGTTTAGGTTCATAAAAAAATTGTTTTGATACTAAGACATTTTTTTTCGATGTTTCGGCAGGAAATCCATGCCTTTTTTAAGAAGTGATATGGACTGAAAAAACATTTTATCAAAGACATAATACGGTTTAAAAGTGAAACTTTTGACTTACTAAGCATGTAGCTCATAAGTATACATAAACGTCACAATTAAAATAATATTAAAAGCGTAGGACAGACCCACTAAGTCACTACATGTAAAATGTATTCTAAATTTAATATGTTGTTTATTGATTTATCGTTTAAACAATCTATTTTAACATTATACGCGTTCTGAGATTATCTTTTTGTGTGTTCTTAAATTAAATTAAAATACCTATAACTTATTTAAATTTTTGATATCTTTTTTATCATTTATTGCGGTATTATTTTTTTTATTTGTATAGACTCTAGAAGCTCCTTCTTCTTCATGTTATGTTCACTTTTTAGGATCTTGGTTTTGTCAAAATCAAGTGAGGGCGGTTGATTTTTTTTTTGTCATATTTGTGGGAACGTATTCTTGAGTTAAGTAGCTGACTGGTTTGTCCAATATACACTCCATCACAATTCCATCAGGGAATTTCATACAAAACATGCGATTTTTCTAATAGAGGGGTTTTTGTTTTTGGTCTTGTAAAATTCTTTTTCAAAAGATTGTGCCCTTTATGAGCAACCGTAATTATATGTTTAGACAGAAGATTTGAAATTTGTTCTGATAACCCTTTTATATAGGGGAGAGACATATAGTTTTTCTTTACCGTGTTGGTCTTATTGTTGTTATTGTTATTGTAAAATTTATGCAGTCGCGATTTGAAAGTGTTGTCGATAAGGTGGTGTGGGTATGAATTAAATGTTAATGCTGTGTTTGCTTTTTTAATGGCCTGAGGTCTATTGATAGGATCGGATAACCTAATAGCTCTATCGACGAGTCCGATAACTACAGATTTCTTTTGAGACATGGGATGATGACGGTTGAAATTCAGATATCTCGACGACCAGGTTTTTTTGGTGTACCATGAAGTATTTATAGTGCTGTTTTCTCTATGTAAGGTCAGGTCCAGAAAATTAATTTGACAATTTTTTTCAACTTCTAATGTGAAATTTAGTTTTTGGTGAAAGTTATTGAATTCATTTAGTAAAATATTTATTTTATCCTCTGGTGCTGCACTCAAGCAGTCATCTTTGTAGTGGTAGAAAAAAGGTATATAAAAATCTATTTTATTTAAAACAGTTTCCTCTAGATGCTCTAAAACTAATGAAGCGATGGCACTGGATATGCTAGCACCCATAGCACATCCATCTGTTTGTTGGAAGATTTTGTTTTTATATAGGAAATAGGTTGACTTTAATGTTGTTTCGACTGCTAGTAGAAATTCTTCTAGAGGGATGTCTGTGAACACTTTTCATTCCACGTTATTTTAATAATGTATTTCGCTAAAGCTATTGGAATATTGGTGTATAAAGATACCACATCGAGAGAAACTAATTTATAATTTGGAGGTAAATGTATATTGTTGAGTTTTAATTTCAGATGATCGGCGTCTTTGAATAGTATGGATTTTTATTTATTACGTTAAAAATAATGTTTTTCAAATATTTTAAAAGGTTCTCAAAAGAAGACTGAATGCATGAGACAATAGGTCGCAGCGGCATACCTTCTTTATGTGTTTTGGGCAGATTGTACATTTTTGGAGTTACAGCATTATGTATCTTGAGGGAATTAGCAGTTTTTGGTGAGATATAGAAAATTTTTTCCCATCTATCGACTAATTCGTTATTTCTTTTTTGGAAAATATTCATAGGGTCATTTTTCATTTCACGGTATATTGTATTGTCATTCAATAAACAATCCATTTTACTGTCATAGTCATCGGACTCCATAATAACAGTCTTGTTAGTTTTGTCAGGTTTCAGAACAACCAAATTGGTGTTCTTATTTAAAAAACTTTTATCTTTTTAATTTTCTTTCGTAGTGTTTTGTTTTTAAAAGGGTATTTGTTTTTGTTTTTAAAATTTAATAAAATGGTACAACATTTAGGTCTAATATCATCCTGTACATTGGTACTTAAGTTAGAAATGGAACTCTCAATTTGAACAAATAATTTCTGATTCTAAAGCTGTTCTATCTACCCCTAAAATCAGGTAAAAACAACACAATGTAAAATAGAGGACATTTCTTGCCCAGGGCCAAAATTCAAAGTAAGTATCAGTGCGTAAATCACTCCATGACAGAGTGTGACCGGTTTGATCTTCGGATAGGTGGATCCCAATGTTTCATTGAAATACACATGTCTATCGGGGCTGGGTTGTACGTGTGTGTGTATTTTGTTAGTATCTCTTCATTTTACTACACGGTGGTCAATAGCCTCCATAACATCTTTCAGGGTAGTATTTGCCTTTATACTCTTAATATGCACAGTCACTCAGCTATGATTTTCGGTTTTATATAGATGGAGAGACAAGATAATTAATAATTTTAATACATATTATGTATGTGTATTATTAGTGGATTTCTTTCATAATTTGTTTTTTGTGTCATAGTTAGCAGGGCAGTATTAGTCATTTTCATTATTATTAACATTTTAGAATTTAGAGTTGTAAAGTTAAAATGGTGTAGTTATCAAGAAAATAATATTTTTGAAATTTAATTAAATAAAGTCTGGTATAAATACTCGTAAATCTAAATTATCGACAAACGCTTTTCTGTCATTACTTTAAATATTAATAAATGCCGAAAATTGGTATTTATAATTAAGTATCTCAAATTATTGTTCTTGCCTCCTATATAATTTATGTCTCAAAAATCCTTTCGAAGGACGGTGAAAATTAGTAAATGTCTCGTGGTAGTTGTAATTAAAATCGTAAATAATTACACCACTACCAGTACATGAAGCCGAGAATAACCTAGCCAAAACAAGTAGTAACTATTGAAAAAGTAAACTGAAAATGCCACTACAGAGTACAGATGTAATATCAGACGCAGCGAGGACGAAGAAAAAAGTTATGAAAACTGTTTATGCAACATAGAAGAAAATCAATAAATGTCCCAAATTTTTAACTAAAACTAAGTATATATGATATATTTTATATTATATAATTATATCATATTATATATATATATATATATATATATATATATATATATATATATATATATATATATATGTATATTCAAAATTGTAATTTATGTATAAAACTTGTAAAATGTCACATTTTGATTTAATTTTCCATATATCTGTTACATTTTTTCAGACATCTATCAATGGTAAATAAATCTTCTTCTTTTTTGTTACTAAACAAAAAAGAATTTTTAAACAAAATTTTATTTTTGGCAATATAATTGTCAAAAATAAAAATTTTAAGTTGGCATTTATGACATTGAGGCTTATTTGTAATTGGTTGCTATTTTAACTTATTTAGAAATTTAATTGTTTTTGTATTAAAAAAATGTTTTCAAAATTATACTAAAAATTTCAGAGAAGCATTTATTAGATTAGGACATTTTTATATTACTTATTTTTAAGATGTATTAGCAGCAATTTTTTATTTACTAAACTAATTTTATTTGGTGAGTTAACAAAAATTGTTTTTTCTTTCTAGTTCAACTTTGTAAGATATTTTGTCTTTTTTAGCAGCTCTTGATAATAATTGTAAACACAATTGAAAGCTCGAGATAAAAAATAGTTAACCAATAGCCCTTTTACTGACTCCAACCCATCCAAAACAGTTATATATATATATATATATATATATATATATATATATATATATATATATATATATATATATATATATATATATATATATATATATCATCATCATCATCATCATGTGCAGCTTTATCAACCGTTTCCAATTACGGTGCAGCCTCCCTTATTTCAATGTTATATGTTCTTATTATTATTCGACGATGTCTTAGTTATACGTTGTTTTAATAATTTGCGCTCATTTGCGCCCATATTTTTCTATCTGGTGCTATTCGAGACCACGTTGTTCCTGTTAATTTTCTAATATCATAATCCCATCTGAGATTCGGGCGCCTGTTTGGTCTCTTAGCGTGCCTGGGGTACCACATAGTTGTTCTAGTGGTCCATCTGTTATCTGTTCTTCTTGCCATATGTCCTGCCCATTGCCATTTCAGGGATTTTATTCTTTGGATTACATCAGTCACCTGGGTTTGCCTCCGTATCCATTCAATTCTTTTACGATCCCTCTTTGTTATCCCTAGCATACATCTTTCCATTGCTCTTTGAGTTACTTGGAGTTTCGACGTTATTTCTCTCTTTAATATCCAAGTTTCACATCCATATGTCAAGACGGGTAATATGCATTGATCAAATACTCTCTTCTTGAGGTATAGTGGCATTTTGGACTTGAAGACTATGGAATTTCGTGCGAATGCTGACCACGCTTGTTTTATTCGTCTGTTGATTTCCGGAAGTAGTGATCCCGATTTATGTATGAGCTGTCCCAGGTATATGTATTCATCTACTACTTCTAGCGAGGTTTCATTAATTTTTATTTCCACGTTGGCGATCAGATCATTGCACATTATTTTAGTCTTTGCTAGGTTCATTTTTAGGCCTACCTCATTGCTGGCTGTATTAAGGTCATTAATTTGCAGTTGTAATTCTTCAGGACTTCTAGCAATTAGAATGATGTCATCAGCGAATCTAAGATGGTTTAGGTATTCTCCATCTATACATAGACCTTGGTTGTTCCAGTCTAATTTCCGGAAGATATTTTCTAAGGTTGCATTGAAGAGCTTAGGGGATATGGTGTCTCCTTGTCAGACTCCTTTCTGAGTGGGAAATTCTGGGGTATTTTCATATATGCTTACTCTAGCTGTGGCCTCTTTGTATATATTTGCTAGCGTTTCGACATATGGTTTATCTACTCCTTGGTCGACAAGAGCTTCTATGACTGCTCTTGGGTATACGGAGTCAAATGCCTTCTCGAAGTCTATGAATGCTAACGCCAGTGGTAGATCATATTCCTTTGTTCTGCTCATTACTTCCCTTAATGTTTGAATATGATCCATTGTGCTGAAGCCACTTCTAAAGCCTGCTTGCTCTCGGGGTTGTGCAGCGTCAAGTGTGTTCTGTATTCTGTTGTTAATGATTTTGGTGAATACCTTGTATATCACAGGTAGCAAGCTGATCGGTCTATAATTTCTAATGTCTTCCTTGCTACCTTTCTTGTGAATAAGGATTATGTTGGCTGAATTCCACTTTTTTGGAATATGTCTCGATTTTAGGCAGTCTGTGTATATTTTTGCTAGGATTTTCCAAGTTGTTTTACCAGCAGTCTTTAGAAGTTCGGCTGTAACACCGTCATTACCGGCTGCCTTGCCGTTCTTCATGCTTTTAAGAGCTGCCTCTACCTCATCCACGAGAACATCTGGTACATCTTCTTGAACCGCAATTTCTTCTTCGCCTATTTCTTGTGCTTCCGGAGCTTTATATAGACCCTCGTAGAATTCGGTTACATGTTTTATTATTTCATCCCTATTTGTGATCCTTCCGTTGTTGTTTCCCAATGCTATTATTTGCTTTCTACCGATTGTCAACTTATTCTTGGTTTTCCTATAGCTTTTACGGTTTTCGATTGTATTTTGTACAAGTCGTTCATTGTAGGTTTTTATATCTTCTGCGATCTTTTTCCGTATTACTTTGCACAGTTAGGTATATTCAATTCTATTAATATTGGAGTTAATTTTCATTTCTCTTCGTTGTTTCAGGAGAGCTGTTGTTTCATCTGAAAGTTTTCTATTGCTGTTGTGTGCTTGTAATCCTCCAACTTCTTTGGCGCAATTTAAGATTGTTTCCATTAAGTGTGTGGTATTCGTTGGGTCTTGTAATTTTTCTTGAATTAAATTTTGATAGCGCTCCGAGTTGTTGCTTAGGTTAGTGATATTTACCCCTGCAGTTGGTTTCTGGAGTAATTTCATTCTTTCTAGTTTAGTGTTTAGAACGACCCGAGATCTAATTAGTCTATAAATATATATATATATATATATAAATATATATATATATATATATATATATATATATATATATATATATATATATATATATATATATATATATGTTCGGAAAGATTTCCGCGGTTAGTACAATTAAACTTAGAGCTAAGATTAATATTATTATAAAAATTAATATTAAACTCACCAGTCTTCCGGGTTGAACCGCGTCGATATCCATTTTGCCGAGCTTTCGACATCCTCTCTGATGTCTTCTTCAGGGCTTCCGAGGTCTCAGTCTCCCGAGCCCCCAGACACTACTACACTCACTAGTCACTTCTAGTTCACGCACTAGTTCACTCACTAGTTCACTACTACGACTGGGACCAGGGGACGGTTCATTTATACCGTCGATGGTGACGTGGCCTAGGTGGGGGTTAGGGTGGGGATTGGCGCGAGAGTTGGCGCGAACATTTCCGACAGTGGGATTTTGATTCGAAGATGGAGGGGGCGATATTTTGTTTATGAGAGGTCTCCATGTAGAAGGTAACCGTATGGCGTCATCTCTTTTATTAAGGCAATTTGGTCTTTTTTCTATTTCTATGGCTTCTCGGATAATTCTTGGTTTATAAAAGCGGATGGGGGCTATGGTTCTGGAGTTTTCGAAATCAATTTTGTGACCTGTATGAAGATGGTGTTGACCGAGAGCTGAAATTGAATCGGAATTGCGAACAGAAATGGAATGTTCATAAATCCTATTTTGAATTCTACGATTTGTTTGGCCTATATAGGATCGGGGACAGTCTGCACAAGGAATTTCATAAACTCCGTGCTGTTCGTTTGGAATATTGTCTTTGATTGATCGAACAAGAGATGAAAGTTTTTGTTGGGGGGTAAATATTGTTTTTATTCCTCTTGGTTTAAGACTCTAACTCTACAACCTTTCGCCGAAAATGCTTCATCCTTCGTCAAAAACTCTTTTCATTTCATCGAACTTCTTAAACAATACCCTATATCACCGTCAGACATTCTAGTAAGTTTCGATATTGTCTCACTTTTTACAAACATTCCTATAGATGAAACTCTAAACATTCTGAAAACTAAGTACAGTATCCAACAAGACCACTTATCTCTCATTAAACATTGTATGTCCAACACCTATTTCATCTTCCAAAATCAATTCTACAGACAAATAAATGGTGCCCCAATGGGCTCCCCTCTATCTCCAGTGATTGCCAATATCTTTATGGAAGACTTCGAGACCCGAGCACTATCCACATCAATGCTCAAACCCACATGTTGGCTACGATATGTTGACGATACATTCGTCATTTGGCCCCATGGCAGGGATGCTTTGGTGTCTTTCCAAACCCATCTGAATGGTATACATCCTAGTATCCAGTTCACGATGGAGGTAGAAACTGATTCATCCCTACCGTTTCTCGATGTTTTCATAAAGAAACACCAATCCCAAGGTTTTCATTACTCTGTCTATCGAAAACCCACACATACCAATCGTTACTTGCATGCCAACTCTCACCACGCACCTTCACAAATTAATTCAGTCATTAATACTCTTGTATCCAGATCAATACGCCTTTCCGATGATGCAAGTAGATCCGCTGAGCTTTCTTGTTTAAAACAAGCCCTCATCCAAAATGGCTACCGCGAAAATCACATCAATAGGAGCATCCACAGACATCAATCTCCCACTCAATCTCAATCCAAAGACTCAGACCCTTATCATACGAAAGCGTTTCTTCCTTACATCAAAGGTGTCACTGACAAAATCGACAAAATTCTTAAACCAAGAGGAATAAAAACAATATTTACCCCCCAACAAAAACTTTCATCTCTTGTTCGATCAATCAAAGACAATATTCCAAACGAACAGCACGGAGTTTATGAAATTCCTTGTGCAGACTGTCCCCGATCCTATATAGGCCAAACAAATCGTAGAATTCAAAATAGGATTTATGAACATTCCATTTCTGTTCGCAATTCCGATTCAATTTCAGCTCTCGGTCAACACCATCTTCATACAGGTCACAAAATTGATTTCGAAAACTCCAGAACCATAGCCCCCATCCGCTTTTATAAACCAAGAATTATCCGAGAAGCCATAGAAATAGAAAAAAGACCAAATTGCCTTAATAAAAGAGATGACGCCATACGGTTACCTTCTACATGGAGACCTCTCATAAACAAAATATCGCCCCCTCCATCTTCGAATCAAAATCCCACTGTCGGAAATGTTCGCGCCAACTCTTGCGCCAATCCCCACCCTAACCCCCACCTAGGCCACGTCACCATCGACGGTATAAATGAACCGTCCCCTGGTCCCAGTCGTAGTAGTGAACTAGTGAGTGAACTAGTGAGTGAACTAGAAGTGACTAGTGAGTGTAGTAGTGTCTGGGGGCTCGGGAGACTGAGACCTCGGAAGCCCTGAAGAAGACATCAGAGAGGATGTCGAAAGCTCGGCAAAATGGATATCGACGCGGTTCAACCCGGAAGACTGGTGAGTTTAATATTAATTTTTATAATAATATTAATCTTAGCTCTAAGTTTAATATATATATATTTATATATATTTATAAAAATAAATAAATATATATATATATATATATATATTTATTTATATATTTATATATATGAAGGGTCAGGGGGAAAAAACAGCTTTAGTCCATTTAGCAAAATTTTTCAGCAGACGAAAAACAAAGTTTATCTTTTAAAAATAAGGTTTAATTTCTGTTAATTTTAATTTTGCATCATGTTATATGTGATATAAAACCTAAAAAAATACACATCAAGTTATTGTAGAAGGTCTTAGCTTCAGTATTGATGAGAAATTTAGTTAAAGACTGTAGGTCATTGTATTTCACATGAGAAATTGGGATTGGAGCCTCATCCAAAACTTTTAATTCTTGTGCGGGAATGTTGTTCTCTCGTTGATGGTCCTTTATCCTTTTTTTCTTGTATTTGTTGGTAATTTCATGGCTGTAATAAGTACCAAAGAAACTTGAACGGTGATGAACTAACCTTAATGTAGAACTATCTACATAAAGACATCTGATTGGCCTTGTAGGTACTAGGCACTTTAGTTTACTGCAAGATTACGAACAGTCGTAGACTAAATGAAAGTCACAAAATGGTCAATCGTCGAGCACACTTCGTCAGCTCCCTTTTTAGTAACACTTTTATCGTATGTATAAAACACAGATGTTTGATCAGAAAGAACATGAATGTTGAATGAGACAAAATGTAATTGTCGCTTGTAATAAACATTATTTGTTGGTAGTGTGCAAGTTCTTTTGGAAATTCATAGCAATGGCGTCCATGTCATAGAATGTCATAATCTTATATGTGGTTTGCTTTCGTACATGTGTTAATTTTAACTACAGTGAGGTACGATTTACGAGGGAATTGGTAAACGAAAAGGGGCCGACTTTTTTTAAAAAATGATTTATTTTTTTTTTCTTTTTTTTTATTTAATATATTATACTCAATGGAAAATGGACCAATTTGGAGTATTATTTAAAAAACCAGGAAAGAAGAAGAGGAATGACGTTCATGTCCTTTATGGGGTTATTTTATTTGTTTTGTATGATGAGAGAGTAATATATCTGGCTCAAGTTGTTTATTTAGGGATGCTGAATATTTTAGAATTTAGCACATTTCAAGGATGGATCGCTTGTGATAATTTTGTAGGTCGAAAAGAGGTTATCGTAGAGTTTTTATAACATCAAAAAACTTACTTACAAATTGTTTTTGTAAGTATGAACCCTGTCCGTTATTTACTTTACCCTGTTACTGTCCGTTATTCTAAGATCATTTCTATGTGTAGAGAACTGATGATGCTTTTAAATAAAGAATAAAAGTGAAACGTATTCTAGTAAATCATTGAAGTAGTTGACAACTTTCATTTGACAATTATTCACCGATCAAACTTCTGCAATTCAACCATTGAATGCATTTTAAATATAATTAACGGTCGTAGTCTTTGCAATGTCTACTTATACAGAGGGATTTTTCGTGACTATGGCCGAAACTGTACGATACCACTTAAGAGATGGAGCAAACTTAACGAGAGATTGGCGAGAACCAAAGCAAAAAAGACCTTTTTG
Organism: Diabrotica undecimpunctata; assembly: GCF_040954645.1. NCBI lineage: Eukaryota > Metazoa > Arthropoda > Insecta > Coleoptera > Chrysomelidae > Diabrotica > Diabrotica undecimpunctata. Next base: position 94,458,052 of record NC_092806.1, on the reverse strand, counting down.
ATTCAATGCAGAAAGACAAAGAAATAAGCATATTTTATAAGTGATTGCACCGACCACCTTATGCAGTCCACTATGGGTTCCCTGTCCAACAAATTGACAAGAAGAGTTGATTTCATCAACATGCAGGTGAGAGCACGATTGTTGAACTTTCATATTTCGTCCGTACATTCCGACATAACATTCATTTATCGACAAATGTCAACATATTTATCCAACTTGAACATCTCCTTCCCTTAACCATTTTGGATCAGTATGAATTTTCCCTAATAAAAAAATACAACTTCTTTCTACATAAATCTCTATCTCATCTCCAAACCAAATTAAACAAGCTAGGGACCACTCCGTTCAATCGCTTACCATTTCTGGAGAAATGAATAAAAAATCTCACAGACATCCAAATACCCAACAACGTCCTCAATCTTATTTCTCTCGGACCAAAGTTGGAATTACAACCCTCATTCAAAAACTATTCTGTATGTAATTTCGTAGCTGACATAGAAAACATACTGTTTCACTCTAAAACCAATGACCTTCTCGAATTAAGATCATCTGTCAATAACATTCTAACCAACTTCTTTCTCACATAAGCCTTTTAACGCTAAAACCGATATTGATTTAATATATGAACAAACGTCATCTTTTCTAAAAAAAGACCCTGACCTTATGGTAGTAACTCGTGATAAAGGGAATGCCACAGTCCTTATGATGAGAAATCATTACATTAACCTGAGCCATCAACTCCTAGATAATAACAAATACTATCAACCACTTCTTCGCAATCCCACTTCAACCTACACCAACAAAATCAACTGAATATCCGACTCGTATTATCTCCAATAAATGCTTCAAACACGAATATAGCCCAAGTTCTAACTAACATTCTTTCACAAGCATACATAACTTCAATATAACAGATTCTTTCCAGTTCAGTGAAGTTATTAATAATTATCAACTACTCAGAGGCTTTGTCTTAGTAAGTTTTGACGTAGTATCCTTGTTCACAAATCTTCCACTTTCCAGTGTATTAACTTCTCTCCATAACCATTGGAATCAAATCCAACCCCACAGTCGGGTATCTTGGGAAACTTTTTCCGAATTATTAAAATTGATTTTTGACACCAATTATTTAATTTTCAATGACAAATAGTATCGTCAAATTTTTGGAACTCATATGGGATTCACGATTTCTCCTATTCTAGACAACTTTGTACTAGATGATCTTATTAATGAGAGTACCGAGAAGTTAGATTTCCAGGTTCCCTTTGTAAAACGGTATGTCGAAGATCTGATTTTAGCAACTCCGCCTGACAAGACGGTGGACACTTTATCAGTTTTTAACTGCTTTGATCCTCACCTACAATTTACATGTGAATTTGAGGTTGATAACGGTATTCTGTTTTTAGATATGTGAATTATTAGCACACCTGATAACAGATTAGTCACTACCTGGTACAGAAAAGAAATGGCTAGTAAAAGTTTCTTAAATTACCACTAGACACACCCAAATCAGATATAAACTTAACCTGGAACAAGCCCTCAGCCTTAGAGTACACATGTTGACACACCCGCTTTACAAAGAAGAATCTCTCAATCTACTGAAGTCCATTCTCATAGAGAACTCCTATCCGGCATCCATTATCAATAAATTTCTATATTCCAAAAGCTATGGACAGTCCATTACTGAAACACCCAACGGGCTAACATTAGCGTCCATTTCTAACAAAATACAGATTAATAATTCCCCTCTCACTCCTTAACAAACCACAAAATATGTTTCGATCCCGTACTTCCCACAAATCACGAACAAGCTTAACTAAGGTATTAAAAACTTACCTGTTAAAATAGCCTTAAAAAACAACAAAATCTTAGGAAAGTGACTTTCAAAGACAAAAACTCCTTTGGCCCCTCTAGAACAAACTAATGTCGTCTATCATACACAATATGCAGAGTGTAACTACTACATTGGCCAGACCAGCCGCTCTCTTCAAGGCCGACTTACTTCCCACAAAAGCGACATTAGGACTTTTAAACCATCTTGTGCCCTTGCACAATATGCCATTTCAACTAAACATAGTATCGATTTCACGAATTCCAAAATACTTTTCAAACAACAAAATTATTACAAGCGATCCATCCTTGAAATGTGCCAAGTTCTAAAATATCCAGCGTCCCTAAATAAACGAACCGACATCGACAACTTGAGCCAGATATATCACGTTTTCATCATAAAAAACAAGTACCTAAAAAAACCCATTCAGAACATTAACTTCGTTCCTATTCTTCTTCCCTGTTTTTCTTTTTAACTAATACTCCAAATTGGTCAATTTTCCAGTATAATATATTAAATAAAAGAGGAAAAAAAATCCTTTTTTTAAAAAGGTCGGTCCCTTTTCGTTTACCAATTCCCTCGATAATCGTACCTTACTGTAGTCCAAATAAACACATATGTACGAAAGCAAGCCACATGTGAAATTATGACATTCTACAACGGATAGAAAACAATCGAAAAGATTAGTGTGGTTTGACCCGTGAAAGAGCTTAAACTAACATCCAAATGAAGCCATTGGTCAAATTAGAAAAAATCACCAATAAATAAACAATAGTGCTCTTTTACAGTTTATTTCTCTATATTTCGCTGATTTTTTGTCAGCTTAATCAGGAGACAAAGATTTAGAGTTTAAACTTCAGCCAGGCGCGCCGCAGTAATTTGCTGCGTAAACTCAATATTTCCAGGTAAAGTGTTAACGGGATACGCTATGTACGTGATATTTTTAAAATTCCCTTATCGGTTAATCCTTAGTCGGTACCCATCATCGTCTTGTGAAGTCAAAATCCAATTAGTTAGTTATCGTACCTTATTGTGAATAGTACATCGAGGCAGACAATTGCTGCAAGGCGCCTGGTAGTGAAATTCGCGCAATTTTTTTTAACTAACTAATATATTATATATCTTTTTCAAGAAATTGAAATTTTATTGGTAAGTAAAATTGTTAATAATATAATTATTTATAAGAATTAATAATATATATAAAACATATTAGATTATTGTAGAATTCTATATTATAACATATTTTATAATTTTAGATTACGCCATGTCTCGTAAAAATCCAAAGGAAGTGTAAACCCAAGCACAATTAGAGGAAATTCTAAATAATATGACAGATATTAAAGATGAAACAGATAAAATATTGATTTGGATAAACAACAAATTGAGGAGAACCACGACGATACATGTTCAGAGCAAGATATGTCAGATGAGGAGGAAGTGTTTTACGAAAACGTTGAAGATACATTCATTGGCAAGGATAAAACAAGTAAGTGGTATAAAACTTCTTTTGCCACATCTAAGACAAAGCAACAAAATATAATGAGAGTACCACCGGGATTAAAAGGAACTGCACGTCAAATAAAAACAGAAATTGATACGTTTTTTACTATTATCAATATTGATATGGTTGAAGAAATTCTAATTTCTACCAATTTATGTATAAATGAACATAGAGATAAAACGCAATATTTGAAAGATAGAGATTGCAGGAATGTGGACAGGAGAGAGTTATTGGCCTTTTTTGGACTCCTCTATTTGATTGGCATAAAGCACGGCAATCACACAATTGTGATGGAACTTTGGGAAATAGATGGTAGAGATTTGATGATAAATATACAAGGAGTGATAGATGTAAAATAGACATATAGACAAGCTGTCGGCCATTAGATCGTTTTTTGACAGATTTATAAAAAATTGTAAAAACTCATACAATTTGTCAGAGTATACAACAATTGATGAAATGCTTCATCCCTTTAGAGGTAGGTGTAGCTGAATACAATATATACCCAACAAACCTGCTAAGTACGGGATAAAAATGTACGCGTTATGTGATGCTCAAACATTTTATACCGCCAATTTAGAGATATATTGTGGTAAACAGTCAAGTGGCTCATACGACGTATCAAATTCGGCCTTTGACGTTGTAAAATGTCTAATAGAGTCCGTAGAAATGACAGGAAGAAACATAACAACAGATAATTTTTATACTAGTATTCCATTAGCTAGATATTTGCTGCAGAAGAAAGTTACTCTGTTTGGGACGCTGAAGAAAAACAAAAGAGAAATTCGTCAAGAATTTTTTCCACATAAATCAAGGGCAGTACAATCTAGCATATTTGGATTTCAAAAAGATTATATGATTACCTCTTACGTGCCGCGTAAAAGTAAGTCAGTCATATTATTTTCATCTATGCACAACGAAAGTACAGTTGACATGGATACAAAGAAACCACAGTTGAGTTAAGCTTACAATAAAACAAAAGGAGGAGTTGATACTGTAGATAAATTATGTTCATCATACAGTGTTTCACGAATTACTAAAATATTGCCGCATGTTATATTCTATAATTTAATGAATATTGGAGGCATAAATGCTTTTGTTCTATATTCCGCTGCAAATTCTGGAAAATCACTAAAAAGGAGACATTTTCTCAAAAACCTGGCAATGAACTTGATGAAAGAACACCTTCATACACGATCACAAATTAAAACACTTCCACGTGATATAACCGAGTTCCTGTCCAGGATGTTTCCGAAGCAACCAGTACCACATCAAGAAGACGAAAATCCTGCTAAACGTGGTAGATGCTGCAATTGTTACAGTGAAAAAATCAAGTCGTATACCTTTATAAAATGTACACAATGTAGTGGATTCACTTGTAAAAGATATTCTAAATCTAATATTGTATGTATTAATTGTAATGATCAAATAAATTAAAAGTTTTTTTCTGTACAATTTATTAAAATTAGTTAAATTAATAAAGCGTTCTTATTTTTTGATAAAATAAATAACAATACAGTTAATCAATAATTAAATGTGTCGAAAACAATAAGAAACTACATGACAGCAAATTGCTGCAGAGCGCCTGAGGATGTAATTATTTAGGGCGCGCCTGACCGAAGGTTTAAATATTTAAAGATGTTCTTGTACATAATATGTTTAAAACCATAGTTTTGAATCATTTGAGGTACTGTACGTCACGATTGGACTTATAAAAATGAAAATATATAACTAAGGCCTTTTTGACATGCTGTTGTATTTGATTTTTTTGGCTTATTGTATTTTATTGGTTAAATCCTATCATTCGAGGCGCTGTAGGTCACGACTGGACTAATTGGAGCGAAGATACAATAGGTAGGCGCAATAATATATCATAACATGTTACTATTAGCCAAACATGATGCCAGAATGATTTATGTACGAAATATATATATATATATATATATATATATATATATATATATATATATATATATATATATATATATATATATATATATATATATATATATACTCAAATTGACTATTTTGTTTTGAAAAATATTGTATTCAACAGCGAGGCCAAATTTCTGATGCTAAAATGATTCATAATGAAAGTGGGATATACATTTTCATGTATATAGCGGCAGCGAGTAAACGGTAAAATCCTGAACTAAATATATATATATATATATATACAGGGTGGCGCACCGAAAACGAAACAGATGCATTTACTGGCAGATGATTCCTTAAAAAAAAAACGCTTGGACCCGTCGATTTTTTTATCGAGGGCGAAACAAAATTGGCATAAAATCACATTAACATTTGCAGCCCCTAAGCGGGGGTGGCACCATCCCTAAAATCTTAAATGGAAAGGGGGGTCGAATGATCCATCATTTTAAAGGTCTTTCAACTCCCTTTACAATGATGTAAAATTCATGTACTTGAATTCAGTAGTTTTGAAGATTTATTGATTTAAAATTTAAATACATCATCGTAAGAGGAGATCAATACATAGCAGCAAAGTTGTTAAAAAATAAAGAATGAACTGAACTGTCAGCCGAGTAAATGTTGAAAATGACCACCATTACTTTCCATGCAATAATAAAGATTTTGCTGAAAACGTTGCCGGACATTTTGCAATATTTGAGTAGTAATTTGATGGCACTCATTCACAATTCTTTGTTGTAAATCTTCTAAGGATGTTGGTTGAGTAGCATAGATTTTGCTTTTTAAGTAACCCCACAAAAAGAAATTCAAAGGTGATAAATCTGGCGATCTTGGGGACCATTCAACGGCACCTCTTCTACCAATCCATTGACCTGGAAAGGTCTGATCTAAATAATGCCGAACTCTTAATGCGTAATGTGGTGGGGCACCATCCTGTTGGAACATCAACATATTCTCAACGTATCGACCATCATTGTGATTTTCAATTATATCTGTTAGCGCAGGATCTATGACATTTTGCAGTAATTCCAAATACATTTCACCAGTCAAATTTCCAGGTAAGAAAAAAGGACCAACCAAATGATCGCCAAAAATGCCAGCCCAAACATTTAATTTTTGTGGCTGCTGTGTGTGTACCTCATGGTAAATTCTGGGATTATAGTCCGACCAATATCGACAATTATGAAGATTTACTTCGCCATTTAAAAAAAAAGGAACATTCGTCGGAAAAGCAAATGTTAAATAAAAATTGTTCATCGTTTGTAATTCGTTCACTCATAACTTCACAAAATTCTAATCGCTTATCAAAATCGTCTTCATCAAGTTCTTGCACAAGGTGAATTTTATACGGATGAAAATTATGGGCCTTTAGAATCCGTTGGATAGTACGTCGACTAACACCACACGAAGTTTGCAATTTGCGGGTACTTAATGTAGGATCTACAATAACTTGCCCTAAAACCCCCACTTCTGTTGCTTCGTTCCTTATAGAATTTTCAATATTACGTTTTTTATTGGCGACTGATTCAGTTTCCCGAAATTTAGCTACAAGTTCTAGAACATATTTTCGGTGCACATTATTGTTCTCATGTCGCTCATTAAACATTTGTGCTGTTCTATTAGCGCACTGATTATTTCCGAAAAATATTTCAATAATTTCAACCCTTTCTGCCGTGGAATATACCATGGTTAATTTATGTATAAAGCAATAAATGATATTTTAACAACAAAGATTGGTCAAATCAATGGCAAACTAATGTACTATTTCCTATTTAAAATAAGTACGTGGCATTCTCTACTTATCTTTCTTCAAGAAACAACTTTTTTTGTCACAAAGGACACTTCAATTGCTATTTTTATTATTAATAAACCATGGGCGTAGTAAATAAAAGCATGTACTTATCAAGAAAATGCTTTTACTCAAATTTTTTCTGAAAGAAGTACAAACTAATTTAGATGTACCTATTAAAGTCTACTTTAAACTTTAAATCAATAAATCTCCAAAACTACTGAATTGAATACATGAATTTTACATCAACATAAAGGGAGTTGAAAGACCTTTCAAATAATGTATATATATTCGTAATAAATTCGACCCCCCTTTTTATTTAAGATTTTAGGGATGATGCCACCCCCGCTTAAGGGGCTGCAAATGTTAAAGTGATTTTATGCCAATTTTGTGTCCCCCTTGAAAACAAAATCGACGGGTCCGAGCGTTTTTTCAAAAAAGGAATCATCTGCCAGTAAATGCCTCTGTTTCGTTTTCGGTGCGCCACACTGTATATATATATATATATATATATATATATATATATATATATATATATATAAATATATATATATATATATATAAATATATATATATATATATATATATATATATATATATATATATATATATATATATATATTATTATTGTGATATTTAAAGTCTTGGTGCGCCAAGCAATAATTAGCTAATTAATTTTTTTTGATTAGTTAAAATTATTTAAATGATATGATTATGACTCTATATCACAATTTTTAATTCTTTTATCTCAGGGTTAAATTCGTGCTTCAATATCTATGCTATTACATGTGAAAGGTAAGGTCCAGAGAATACCGGAATGATAAAAAACACATATGATCTAACACTATATATTGAAATAAAAATATTAAAATAATTCACACTCAAAAGTTTTCAATAAACAAATCTCATATAAGGATTCTCAAAATTTTGTTCTCCGTACGTGAACAATCAAAATTAATGGTACAAACAATATTCATTGAAAAACTCAAAATCCCAAACTATTCTAACTCTCCTAATCAAAATATTTATATCCTTTCTAAATTACGTGTAAAAATTGTGTTATCAATAAAAGAAAAAAAACTGCAGAAAACAAAAATATCTCTCTCTGATGATGAGTGGTCCAAATCCTTGTTCCTTGTAGACTGTATTATCTCCTCTCAACCGCTCCCTATGTAATCAGCAATCTTACAACAGATTGTTGCAAGTATATCGTCCAATCTCCTTCAAAAGCAACAATCATTCAAATTATGATAGCCTTTCTCCTCTCGATAAACTGAATCTCTCGTTGGCCCGAGTGAAAAATTGACTCTTGGAATATCTTCTCTTTACGATAAACTGAATCTCTCGTTGGCCTGAACAGTGACTCTTGGAATATAAGTAGTAAAATATGACTTACAATATTTTGCTGCTTCAGCTTCTGTCAGATACACTAACTCCACAAAAACTCACTAACATTCAACACTACTGCTTGCTACATCTCGGGAACAGCCAGAGAACAATCACTGTTCGTCTTACAGACTTGGAAAACCAACTGCCTCTCTCCTCTCTCTCCTCAATCTCGCTAAACTTTTTCCTACATACTTATCCCACCTTTTTCAATCTCCGCCAATCAAAACTCGTCACAATTCCCCCATTTTTTTCATTTCGATAACAAACAAATTTTTACCTATAATTATAAATTTCCTAAAACTTATTTACAAATAATATTTTTCTATAATTCTTAAAAACTAACAAAAACCTCTTTCTATAATCCCTTCTATTGTCTTTAATCACTGCATTAATGTATTTCAAATGTCTTTGGATTTCACTTAAAATTATGCGGGTCACTCAAGTATAACAAAGAAATAATTTATGCAAAGCTTACATTTTGTTTAGTACAGGTAATCCAAGAATTTAATAACTTTCCTTCTCCGAAATGTTTGTTGGATATTATCCTACTTATCTGAATTATTTTAATGTTTTTGAACTTTGAAATATTTTTAAACAAACCAATATTTTTCTCGATTTTACATATCATAACAATATATATATATATATATATATATATATATATATATATATATATATATATATATATATATATATATATATAATATTTTAACTGTATCATCATTTTAGACTGAAACATTTTCTGGAATAAACTTATACAACCCAGAGAGGAATAAAAAAGAAAGCGGATATTTTACAGTACCAACACGAGATCAATTCTCTAACTATTGTGATGGTTAAATTTTTTGTAACAAAAACAGGAAAAAATTTTATCAAGTAGCGTCGATATACAGATGCTACTTTGCAAGATGATGCTAAATTGATGATAAAAGCATAATGTGCCGATGCTAAAATGATAGCAGGATGTATGTATGGGTATATAGATATATATATATATATATATATATATCAATATGATGATAACAGCTGTCTAAATCATATAAATGTCGAACAGATGGATTGGCTGAATATTAAAAGCCAAAGTGTAGTCTTATCAACGATATCGTTCTATTTCGTTAGATTTCTCCAACATCTTCAGACAAAAGTTGTGTATGGTTGCAGTAAAAAGTTGTGAAAAAAAGTCTCGAGGTGTTTATTTTGATGAAGAAAAAAATGGACAAAAATCCTGTGTAGAACTTTGTTCAAAATTATACACCTCCCAGACAATTTAATTCTATATATCTAATGTGGCATTTTAAAATTATCTATTTAATTAACAAACATTTAAGGACAAACAATTATTAAAATACACATATTAGGACGAACACATAATGCAGTTGTCACTATTGAAGCTATTGTCATTATGAATTCATTGACCCAGTTGGTTCAATAGTGACAAGTGCATAATGTCTTCGTCCTAATATGTGTATTTTAATAATTGTTTTATTTAAATTTTAAAGTAATATTAGAGGGTGAGTTGAAAATATTAGTGTTTTATTTTTCACAAAATGATAAACTAAGAAAAAAATGTAATTAAAAAAACAAATAATCTGTTTAAAATTTTTGTGAAAGTTATGGTTCTAATAATTGTTAGGGGAAAACCTGGTGTTGTTAGAATAACAAAAGTAGAGCGTACGTTTTATAAAGTTCTTTTTAATATTTATAAACTTATCATACATTTTTAACAATCCCTTACTCACGTTTAAAATTACTTAAATTTGGAATATAGTTTTTTAATAATTAATACAAATATAAATAAATAATTATGAAATTAATAAAAATTTAGTTTCTAGCCACGTCACAACTAGCGACCATCAAAAATGTTTGACCCTATTAAATTAAATAAAGGATAAGAAATCAATTTGTTTAATTTAAAAATTCTATCATTAGCTTTTAATAGTATTTTTTTAGAATTAATCAATAGTCTCTCCTGATAAAAGTCTGGTCAGATTTTATATTATTTCGAGAATAGTGTCCAGTTATCACAAATACATATGTTCTTACAACTAATGAATATGCTGTGGATATTTCTGTATTTGTATATATATATATATATATATATATATACATTTTATATATTTTCAACATCTGCGAAGATTCTACTAACAGAGTAAATATATATATATATATATATATATATATATATATATATATATATATATATATATATATATATATATATATATATATATATATATATATATATCCTATATATCCTATATATATATATATAGGATATATATATATATATATATATATATATATATATATATCCTATATATCCTATATATATATATATAGGATATATATATATATATATATATATATATATATATATATATATATATATATATATATATATATATATATATATAACTGTTTTGGATGGGTTGGAGTCAATAAAAGGGCTATTGGTTAACTATTTTTTTATAATCTCGAGCTTTCAATTGTGTTTACAATTATTATCAAGAGCTAAAAAAGACAAAATATCTTACAAGGTTGAACTAGAAAGAAAAAACAATTTTTGTTAACTTACCAAATAAAAATTAGTTTAGTAAATAAAAATTGATTGCTGCTAATACATCTTAAAAATAATTAATATAAAAATGTCCTAATCTAATAAATGCTTCTCTAAAATTTTTTTATAATTTTGAAAACATTTTTTTTAATACAAAAATAATTGAATTTATGTTTGCTTGTGTTTTTGAGCCTTAAAAATCGTAATTTTGCGTTTTTCTCAGTTTTAAATTATTTAAATAATTTAAATTTAAATTTAAATTTAAAAAATACAATTACTATTTAAATGGGAATAAGCCACAATTAAAGAATAAATGCCAGAAGAAAATAGCTTCAGAACAATATTTAGAAAAAGTACAGGAGACTTATTTTGTTCAGAATGATCTAAAAAATTCAAAAAAAAAATTGTCCTGGCCAAAAAAATTTATTGTTACAATTTGTTAAAAAAAAACAAACACATTTAAACAAAAAAAAACTTATTGGAATATTTTTCCGAACGAACCCGAGCTTTTCTATAACTAATTGTCTATAACTAATCAGTCGAAATTAAAATACTAATTATACATAAAAAATTAATCGTAATACTGATTAGAAGACTGGCTCGTTTATTATGTCGATTTTACTTAAATTTTAAATCGATACTGTTTAAAGTTATTAAAAACTATAATTTTTAATCGGATAACTTTTAAATTTCAAATTTCACTTTGAAAGTTATTTGACATGACGAAAGTTACTTAAGGAATAGAATTGCGCATATTGAGAGTTTACTAGCGGAATATTCAGTTATACAGGTAGACATTAAATGCTAAGTGGAGGACTTGCTAAACGAATACAAAACACACAAAATCTTTGAAAATGATTTTTATTACATAATTGCACAAGCGCAAGCCCTTATATAAATTAATAATGGTTCAATTAGTAATGTACAGCGTTTTTATTATTTAAAGAGATCTTTACAGGGCGTAGCGTTTGAAATTATGGCAAATATGCAGGCCACACATAATAATTTTCCAATAGCTTGGGACTTAGTGTGTGACCAGTATATAGATAAAAGAGCATTGTTACATGTACATACCAAGGCCTTATTCGACATTCATCTGATAAAAAAGTAATCTTTAAAAAGTCTTAGCCACTTTTTGACATATCACGTAAGAATGCACTTAAGATCTTTAACCCTCGGGCGAACGCACTTTATGCCGCAAGATGACAACGTATAGATTAAATTTTAAATATTCATATTTATTTAATATAAAGTTCTAAATAATCATAAACGAAATAATTTAATCAAATCATTTATTTTAAATAAGTACAAAAGATCATCAACTGTTTTCACCATATAACCAACATCAGGAATCGCATACAACGATATTGCACAAACGCATTTGCAGGATGCCGTTTCCCTTCTCAGTTCTGACTGCTCTGCAGATGACTATGTACGAGTGGATGACGAAATAAGTACGAGCGAAGAACTGTCAGATATTGACATCGTACTAAGTCACCAAACTAGTGACAAACAAAATACTGATGAGGCTGATGAAGAATTGGAAGATTTGGGCAAAATCCCTACTGTTGCTGAAGCGTATGCTGCTTGTTCCACCATAAGAGCATGTATTTACATATTTTGTAATACATAAATGTCTGTATTTTTCTTTGTCTTTTTAAAAATAAATATAGTCCGTCTAGAAAGTATCCGGAATTTTATATTTTTCCTAATTTTAATAGATTTCCTTTTTGTAACATTTTAAGACAAAAGTAATGCATCAAGTAGGTTGTGTCGATAGTAGGTTATGGACAAAATCGCGTGACAACACCATCTGTCAAATATTGTTGTTTGTAAACAGACTTAAGATTTGTGAAATAATGTCACAGTCACAAGTAGAAAAAAGAAAATTGGTGGAATATTTGTATAAAAAAGAGTGTCCGAAACGTTAAAAAATTAGTAAAATTGATTGAACTCGGAAAAAGTGCAGTGTATGAGACAATAAAGAGGATAAAAAATAGCATAGATATGAGACATAGACCAGTTTCGGGTAGACCGCGTAAGATTCGCGGAAACAATTTAAATGCTTAAGTGGCTTTAGGATGACAAAATTCGCGCCTAGGGTTTCGAAAATTAGCGAACAGATTTGGAAATCAACGAAGAATAAAAGTGTGTCCAGAAACTGTCCGCATCTCACTAAAAAATCAAGACTACATATCAAGGAATCCAAAAAAATTTTTATATTTTTCCTAATTTTAATAGATTTCCTTTTTGTAACATTTTAAGACAAAAGTAATGCATCAAGTAGGTTGTGTCGATAGTAGGTTATGGACAAAATCGCGTGACAACACCATCTGTCAAATATTGTTGTTTGTAAACAGACTTAAGATTTGTGAAATAATGTCACAGTCACAAGTAGAAAAAAGAAAATTGGTGGAATATTTGTATAAAAAAGAGTGTCCGAAACGTTAAAAAATTAGTAAAATTGATTGAACTCGGAAAAAGTGCAGTGTATGAGACAATAAAGAGGATAAAAAATAGCATAGATATGAGACATAGACCAGTTTCGGGTAGACCGCGTAAGATTCGCGGAAACAATTTAAATGCTTAAGTGGCTTTAGGATGACAAAATTCGCGCCTAGGGTTTCGAAAATTAGCGAACAGATTTGGAAATCAACGAAGAATAAAAGTGTGTCCAGAAACTGTCCGCATCTCACTAAAAAATCAAGACTACATATTAAGGAATCCAAAAAAAATCCCTACAATGACACCTCTGCAAAGGTAACGAAGAATAGATTTTTGTCAAGGTTTTCGAGAAGATAATTTTAATAATGTCTTTATATCTAATGAAAGTTGTTTTCAGTTTGTTGCAAATCATCTAAAAGTCCTATCAAGAGAAAATGTTGCCGTTCAAATTTCCAAATTTCCCACTAAAATAATGGTTTGGGGAGCAATATCTCGTGGTGCTACACCTCTCTGTATAGTTAATGGTACTATTGATAGTGCGAAATATTGTGACATCCTAAATGGTTTTCTTCTTGAAACGGCTCATGTTTTATATTCAGAGAGGTGGCGTTTTCAGCAAGATAATGCAAGATGCCATACTTCTGCTTATACTCAAGCTTGAATGCAAGAACACGAATTTGCAACAATTCCGTGGCCAGCAGCATCTACAGATCTTAGCCCCATTGAAAACATATGGGGACTGATAGAGATTGAAGTGGAACGAGCAGCGCCACGAGATAAAGAAGGTTTGATTCGGTCAGTTTTACAGGTCTGAAACACCATTGCCGAAAATTTCGGGTGTACCTGGACGTTTAGTTAAGTGTTTAGATTTAAATGGATGTTGTATAAGTAAATGAGATGATATATTTGTTGAAATTTTATATTTCAAGTGATAGAAATAAATACCGTAAAATTATAATTCTGCTTTCATTTTTCCGGATACTTTCTAGACGGACTATAGTATATATGTATGCCTACATTTTTATAATACAAAGATTTTGAGAAGCCGTTATATTATGAGTATACTTTATTGACTACTTATACTTATTTCAATACATATTATACATATATGTATGTACATACATATTTAGATTTACATAAGTACAATAAACACATATGTTAAATGTTATGTATAATATGTTATTATAACATATTATAAGTATAGATAAAGTAACACATTTTTGCGTCATAAACCTAACATATATAACATAAAATGATATAAGAAAATGGTATAACAAAAACTTACATGAAATGATTGTGTACAATATTATTACAAGAAGTTTTGTGTATTACATTGTCACATTTTCATACTAGAATATGCTATGTGATTCTGCGCATTACACGCTAAAAAGTATGTTTTTATGTTGGTACATGTACTGTTAACCTCAATGTTCTTCTTTTTCTTTTAACAATATTTTAACCTCATTTTTCGCATAGATATATAATACAAACATTGCCCTCGTTTTACATTTGATATTTTATATAAGATATATTATATAATGGATAAGAAAATTCTATTATTATCAGCTGCTTCCATTGCAACATTTCTTCTTATTCAAACAAGCAAGAAAAAACGCCAACGAAATATGTGGTCTAGAGCTTGGCTTCAGAAAAGACAGGAAGGTCGTGGTGTTTTGTTGGAAACAGAACTTAAAGACAATGAACCTGAAAAATATAGGCAGTTTTTAAGAATGTGTGAGCCACAGTTTAATGAACTCCTCGAGCTTATTCGAGAAGATATTACCAAACAGGATACAATTTTAAGACAAAGTGTATCTGCAGAGAATAGGTAAGTAATTCTGTTAAGAATATCAAGTTTTGCAAATGATATTTAGTAATGATTTTGATTTTAGGTTGGCTTTAACTTTACGTTTCTTAGCAACTGGTGAATCATATCGTTCTTTGATGTTTTCAACTCGAATTCATGAAAGTACGATTAGTTTGATAGTACCAGAAGTATGTAAAGTGTTTTACCAAAGACTAAAAGATGAATACATGAAGATGCCTCAAACTGTAAGCGAGTGGCAACAAGTGGAAAGTGACTTTGAAAATTTGTGGCAATTTCCAATGTGCCTTGGAGCAAATGATGGCAAGCATATTAACTTTCGCGCTCCACGTAGCAGTGGATCTTATTTTTACAATTATAAAGGACAGTTCAGTATAGTACTGCCGGCAGTATCAAATGCTGAATATAAATTCCTATATGTTAATGTAGGAGTAAATGGGAGAATGAGTGATGGTGGTGTATTCAGGGAATCCTCACTCAAAAAAACCATGGATAGAAATATACTTAATTTTCCTCCAGAGCAAAATTTACCCATGAGCAAGATTGTTGTGCCGCATGTATTTGTTTGCGATGATGCATTTCCCTTATCAGAACACATGATGAAACCTTATCCCACAAGAAATTTATCAAATAATAAAAGAATTTTTAATTATTGTTTGTCTCGAGCACGGAGAGTTATTGAAAATGCATTTGGCATAATGTACAATAGGTTTAGAGTGCTTTTGTCAACAATAAATTTGAGCCCAGATAAGGTTGAAACAATCACCCTTGCCTGTTGTGTCCTGCACATTTTTTTTTAACATCCAATGTTTATTGCAATCTGTTTCATTATAAACAATAAGCAATATGTATAATTTATGTATAATAACATAGTTTGAAGCTGCCCAGTGGCGAGCACCCAGGTAAAATATAATATAAATATAATCTATGATATATCAATTAAATTAAACTTTCACTTAACAAACAGAGTTTAATACAGGTAAACATCACTGACACACATATGAGAATTACGAGGCTTAAAACACAAATTAAGGAAAGATTTAGAAAACACCAGAATAGAAACTTGTTATTTCACCGCACCATGACACTATGCTCTATTTTTCCTGATAGAGGTCCAAAGGGTCTGGTCGTTTTAATCTTCTTACGTGTGAAATGTTGAGCAGATCCGTGGCCAGCGGATTTGGATGGCAGGATAGTCTGTTCTTGTATACAGAGTTTACAGCAGATATTGCTTCGCAAACTGTGTAATCTGTGGTTCGTGATATACCAAGGGGCATTACAGATCTGGCGCAGTACTTTCGATTGGAAACGTTGAAGTTTTTGTATGTTGGTATTACTTGCTGTACCCCAGATTTGTGCTGCATATTGCCATACCGGTTTTAAAATACATTTATATATCAGAAGTTTGTTATCCAGGCTAAGATTTGATTTTCGACTCATGTACCAATACATTTTCCTGTAGATTAAGCTAAGCTGAAGGCGTTTCTTCCAGATGTGGATGCCCCAATTAAGTTTGCTATCCAAATGGATTCCTAAATATTTAACGACGGTATTAACTGGTAGTGGAGTGTTGTTTATAGAAACTGGTGGCAGAATTTTTTAATTTCAAAAAATTCAACGTACGCAGAAACTGAGACAATGGATGCACACTTAATAAATCTATCTCAATCACAAGGTCCCAATAGGCCAGCAGAAATTGCTTTATCTGTCAGAGATAAATTTAAAAATCATTTTATGAACGAAGGTTCTGTACCTTGGCAAAATAAATGTCTTATATAATTAAAATAGTATTGTACAGATTTATGTTTAATAAAACACAATTTTTATAATCTTTTTATTATTTTTTACCAACTATATGTATAAATTACCTACTTTTTTATTCTAGCTCTTCAAGTTGGGTTTTATACAAAATAATGTCAATTTTTTGTTTAACTTGTAACAATCTTTTTTTATTTTTTTTTTCCATAAATGGAGTTCTCATCCTCATTTGATGCACTACTTATAGCACATGCAATGCTGTCTAAAGAATCTGATGCTTTATCTGTTAATGATGGTTCTACTTTCTTCCTTTTTTAATTTGGTGTGTCATAAACTTCATCTGAAGTTTCTTGAACCTCATTTGAAAGAGGTGATAAAATTCCGTCATCACCTACTTCATACACCATATCTAAGTCGTTACTTGACGTACTGGCTGTTTCATTGATATCAAATGATGAGACTGCCTTTCTAATGTTAAGGAATTCATTTAAAAATTGAAGCTTATTGTTGTACCATAGTTTTGGGACATATTTATTTGGGACATTTACTCCAGCGCCACTTTTTTGCGATTCTAATACTTTTCTTCTCTCTGCACTATAAATATTTCGGATTCCATTCCACTTCTTTTGTATCTCAGAAATTGGCTTTTGAATAATTTCGCTTAACTGATTTAAAGCCATATTTCTTGTCTGTTTATTGTGATAATCTTTGTGTTTACCATTAAACAAACATGGATTTGATTCATACAAAAAGTTAAAAGTCAAGTTTTTAATAACGACATTAGTTCAAACAGTGATGTTAGTGAAGAGATTTGCAACTATTCTAGCGATTTAAAAAGCTTCACATCAGAAAACCAAGATTTGCCTATTCAAAGTCATGACTAGGTTAGGACAAAACTGTGTGGAGATGAATATGATATCTCTTTCATGAAGAGAATTGTGGCCGGCAAATTTGTTTTCCCCGACAAACCCGATATAGATACAGTAGAAGCAGAAGATATTTTACTAAAGCTGTCCCCTCCTGCCATTAGTGGAAGTACAGCTAGGGCTGCTCGCCGGTTTATGTTCCCTTTGAATTTTTTCAAATTTAAAATAGAGTTAAATGATTTTTTATTAAAAATCTCACTATGGACCACTATGATTCCCACAATGGACCATATACTGGTTCATAGTGGGACGAGTGGTCCATAGTGGAACTTGTTGAATAACATTTATTATAAATAAAGGATTACTTGAAATTATTATTAGTTTGTTTCCATACAGCCATGCCCATGCATAGGTACCCTTACTATAATTTACAAACGCTTAATCACGATGCTATACACTTTTGAAAAAAAAAACGTCCCACTATGGACCAGTTTACCCTACCGACGTGGTATGTATATCGTAAGTATTCTATTCTATTCTATTATTATTAAAATTTTGTAAACTATCACCATACCTAGTATTATTGTTATATGATTGTCTATATTGTTGATTATCATTTTTATTATATTGAAAGTTATTATTTTTTTTTCTGTTGTTCTTATTACTTGTCATATTGCCTCTTTGTATTCTTTGAATAAAATTAATAAAACTCTCTATTGTTTGAATATTTTGTACAGTTACTGTTTGCACAACATCAGCATCAAAATGTCTAGATACATTTAAGACTGTTTCATCCTCTCTAAGTGGTGGTTCTAAATATTTTGCAACTGTTATCAGTTTCAATGCATAATCTACCATATTTGATTTTAAATTGTGATTATACTTTACAAAATATAGAATTTCTCTAAACTTGGCTTGCTCTAGTTCACCCCAATAATAATTTAAAAATTTATTTTCAAATGTTTGAAAATTATCTAAATCATTTTCAATACTAGCAAACCAAGTTGCTGCATTGTCATTTAATGTCATTCTAATATAATCTTTAATATCATTAATATTATTCACAAATCTTAATTTATGTTTTTAAACTATTTATGTATACTCTAGGATGCAAGTTTTTTATATTACCAGAGAATTTAATCCCAGTCTCATTTGTTAAATTTAAGTAAGGTCTCCCTATGTCTCTCATTTGTGAAATATCATCTATTCTTTGTTCCACATTTCTTATTTGATTACTATTTATTTGGATATTTTGTTGTATATCGTCTAATTTTCCTTCTGTGTTTCTCCTGTCTTCGTTAATTTTTACTTCTAAGTTACATTTCTGCAACTCTATTTTCTGTTCTAGATCTATCTTATTATCTTGAATAATCCTCTTTACTTCTGTCCTCTCATTTTCTATCCTTTTCTTGTAGTCATTCCGTATATTTTTTATTTCATTTGCTACTTTTTTCTCTGCAGTTTCAAGTTTTTTATCCATTTGTTTTTCTATTTGTTTTACAATTTTATTATTATTATCTTCTATTTTCTTTTCTAATTTTCTATAATTCTCTTCTAATTTCTGTTCCATTTTTTTCATGTCTTCTTTGACTTCTTTTGAATTCTCTTCCAATTTTGTTATGTCTTCTTTGATTTCTTTTAAATTCTCTTCCATTTTTTTTTGTATTCTCTTCCATTTTCTTGTTCATCTTCATCATTAATGACATCAAAGCTGCCATATTGACATTTTCCTCTCTTTCTGGATTCATTTCTGCAGTATCTTGTGGAGCTTGAACTAAAATCTCCTCTTGTACAGGTTGTGTTTCTACTTCAAAATCTTCTTCATTCTTTTTGCTTCTTGTACCTTTCTTTCCTTAAAACATTTTGAGACTTTACTTGTTCAAATACAATTAAAAATAAAATCTATAATTTTTTCTTTCTAATGAAAATTAATTTAATTATATGAGAGCACTTATCTTCCCAAACTAATTCTTTTAAATAGAGAGCCCCACGTTGGGCGCCAAAATTGTTATGATGTATTGTTTGTGAATGATGAGCAATGAGTGTTTTTTTTAATAATATAGGGTTTTTATCGCGGTTCTCAAAGAATTAGTTTGTAAGTACTTTTTTAAATTATCTTTATTATATCTATTATGAAACACATATATATCTAACCTAGCCAATGTAAATTTAAAATAAACTATCTTTAAATTGAAATTCTTATGAAACTAATTCTATAGACAATGTAAAATTTAGACAAACTATCTTCAAAATTGAAATTGTTATGACACTAACTAAATTATATTAACAAAATTTTGTACCTTTCTGTCACTGAATGCCTAAATGAACTGTTTTCCACTATATAGATTATAATCACCACTCAAATGTCCCACTATGGACCAGTTTACCCTACCGACGTGGTATGTGTATCGTAAGTATTCTAAGACAGTCATTTGAAAATATCGGGTTGGACAAGCGGAAGTAACTAATAATACTTCACAAAATCTTGAAATTAGTAAAAAACGACATACAGGACAGATAGCGGGCCTGCCTAAGGGTGAAAGTCATTACCACAGCCTACAAAGTAATTGGATACTCTAATTACATATTTAGTTTACATCAAACTTGATCCAGTGACATGTCAAGAATGTGAATCTAAAGATTCCTAAAGAATCATAACATACAGAGGAAAATCAACTCAAAACTAAGGGTACAGCCATCCAAATCACCAACAATATCTAGTAATAGATTTAATTCTTATCTTATCAGTTTTCATACTTCAAAACATACCTTTCAGAATGCGATTCAACTTATTGATTTAGTAAAAAAATCCAATATATGTAATAACTGCCTAAATTATGCGAATCAATTAAACAGTTACAACTTTGGTCATTGCTAGAAATGCACTGTGAACCATCATTCACTGTTGTATGCTATAGAACCTTCTCCATATGATACACATGCACGACAGTCTCTCTTCACATTCAGTTTAAGTTTGAAACAGGTACTTCTATCTAGTGTGTAATATGTATCCAAAAGAATATATATTCATCTATTATACATTATAGCCACCACGTAGCGCAGAATTTAATCCGCTTGATTTTGGTGTATGGGGCGCATTAAAACAACGTGTTTATAAGAATCCCATAAACATTCGCAACCAACTATGGGACGAAATAAACACTCAGTTTCTTTAGAACCTATGATGCTATTTAATATGAGACGATCTTTTATGGAATATATTGACAAATTAATTAAAGAAAATGGTGGACATATCAAACACTTACTTTGACAAAAAGTTATGTTATTTAGTTTAACTATTTCTTAATTTGGTTTGTAAACAAAATGTTTTGATTATGACTTTAATTTAACATAAAACGTTAAATGTTTGATGTAAAATCCCACTATTCTATTATTTTGTCAAATCCTATTATTAGTTATCCTGTTGATATATTTATTTCATTTAATATTTCGTTAACTATTAACTTTAGTTAAAGGTATTTTAGACCAAAATTTAGAAGTATTAATGTTTTTATTTTTTTTTTTTCGTTGCCTGGAGTAATTGCCTTAAATCAGAATTAGGCAGCTGATTTGTTAAATGCGATTATCTCGAAAACTGTTGAGTTTTAAAGTTATTAATAGGTATATCTTTTTTTTTTTGTTAAAATAATGTATCTTTAATATTTTTTTTATCCCAAATACAGGTAACTTAAAGAGCAAAAAATTTATACCACATATGTGGCATATGTGGCGCCCTCTATCAGTTACATCAAAGTGTGCATCAAATTCAAATTTCTCATATTTAAAAGTACCCAGTTGTAAATTTTTATACATAAATGTTTACGAACATGAAAGTTATAGCGAAAAATAAAATTTTTAATTTGCGCTTTAACACTTTGTATCTTTCTTAATGTCAACATTTTATTAAAGCAATTTGGCTTAAATCATAATATTTTAAAGTGTAGAATCTACTGTTTCTTTTTGTACAATTACTTAAGGACCACCCTGTATATATATATATATATATATATATATATATATATATATATATATATATATATATATATATATATTTATATAAATATAAATATATATATTGTTATAATGTATTGTTTGTGAATGATGAGCAATGAGTGTTTTTTTAATAATATAGGGTTTTTATCGCGGTTCTCAAAGAATTAGTTTGTAAGTACTTTTTTAAATTATCTATTATGAAACACATATATATCTAACCTAGCCAATGTAAATTTAAAATAAACTATCTTTAAATTGAAATTCTTATGAAACTAATTAAATTCTATAGACAATGTAAAATTTAGACAAACTATCTTCAAAATTGAAATTGCTATGACACTAACTAAATTATATTAACAAAATTTTGTACCTTTCTGTCACTGAATGCCTAAATGAACTGTTTTCCACTATATAGATTATAATCACCACTCAAATGTCTTCTTCTCAGCTTAGGTTATCCTTGTTTTTGTGAAATTACTTTTTCCAATTATCAGCTTCCACCAATTTAAGATATTTTTCTTCACAGCATTTATAAACCACCAAGCAAACCAGCAAACAGCATTTATTTTTATTCTTCTTTTCAATATATCAATATCCAATCACCAAAAATATTATTTAATTTTAATAGTCAATTAATATTTCTTCCATTATCATCATTTATACATAACATAATTTTTAATCTTCAATAATATTTTCTTTATACTGTTTCTTAATCTTGATTTAACTCACTATATTGAACAATTGTAACTGATTGACTGCCTCTAACTAATTTTCATACTAAAACTGGCCATCATGGTAACTGTAACTCATAACTGATTGACTAACTGAATGGACCTCTTGAATCCAAATCACCGGGTATTTATATCCTTTTTTCATGTTCCAGAACCATCTGGTAAGAAATGATGTTCAATTTGTTCTATTTCTTCTATATGGATCTTCTCGAAAAAAGTATATGTTCGATCCACAGACATAACCATTATTTCGAGAATGTTCCACCGTAAACAAAGGTCAAATTCTCTATTCTGGAGAATTCTTTAATTTTCTGTTGATAATTTTGTTGACATTTAGGCTTTTCAGATCATAATATACACTTAAATCAGTAACTTAACATTCTAATTTAATAAAATACACATTTTAAACAACCTATTATTATAACCCCACTTTATATTCGTAATCATTACTTAAACTGTCACTTCGAGAGTATGTATATCTGGTTGTCTAATCACATGGCTCACTTAAATATATTTACAACATTAAAATACAACTTTTTACAATTATTATATGCTAATTTCTTAAAAATGCCCTCACATAAATAATTTTTATTAAATTCTCTAGTATATAACTTCTTAAAATAACCAAATACTTGTTATATCTAATATTATCTTGTATATAACTTATAAATTATTTTCTTTAAACACCAATCATCTCAATATATATATATATATATATATATATATATATATATATATATATATATATATATATATACATATATATATAAACTAAGGTACACTCGAAGAGTGGTGGGTTTTTCGGTCAAAGTGGAGAAATAAAAGACAAAGAAGGTGGCTACTTCATCTATTTATTGAAGACGTTTCGCTTTCTGCTCAGAAAGCATCATCAGTTTATCTAAAAAGAACAATATATTGTATATCACACAATATACAATATACAATATATTGTATATCACACTGATATTAAATATATTATTTCTCAAATCAATTATGTCACTTCTTTTTTTGATAATCACCTTCCTGACAATTTGTTGGACACTTTTGAGTCATCCTTACATAGAAAATTTAATTTTGCATATCATAAATCCATGGCACACCTTCGTAAGAAGCTTAATAACTTAGACACTCCCCAGTTTAAAAAAATTCCATTTAATCCCAAGTGGATTAAAAATCTATTTAGTACTGAGGTTCCTCAGGACATTCTTAAGTTGTTATCGTTGGGCCCCAAATTTGGCTTACAGCCAACTTTCAGAGATTACTCTGTTAGTAGAATTTTAGCAGATGTGGAAAATAGTTTGTCACATGCTGACAATTCTGACCTTTTATCTCTTAGGTCTTCTTCCAATAATATTCTGTTGAACTATTCTAATCGCCCTAGACAACCCATATCGGAGTTAGATAAGATTTACAGGAAGACGGTATCGTTTTTAAAAACTCACCCTAATCTTCTCGTTCTTACAAGTGATAAAGGGAATGCCACTGTCCTCATGGATAGAGATCAAAATCTTAACCTCAGCCAATCGTTGTTAGATGATGATAGATACTATCAACCTCTTTCTACCAACCCTTGCTCTAAATTTACAAATAAAATAAATAAATTCATTACACACTTAAAAAATATTAAGATCATAGATCAACCACCTGCAACATTTTTACATAATTATGATGGATATGCTCCCAGATTTTATTGTCTACCTAAAATACATAAGCCCACATTGAGCATGAGGCCAATTGTTTCCTCTATTAATTCACCTAACACTAATATTGCTAAATTTTTAACTGACATCTTATCTAAATCTTATAATTATAGTAACAACTTTAATATTGTTGATTCTTTTCATTTTAGTGAATTTATTAATAATTTTGAACTTCCACAAGGCTACATTTTTGTTTTGATGTGGTATCTCTTTTCACTAATTTACCTCTTTCTAGCGTTATTACCTCCTTAAGAAATCACTGGAACTCCATCCAACCTAACTGTCCTGTATCCTGGGATGTATTTGCAGAACTTTTACAATTAATATTTGACACTAATTTTTTGGTCTTCAACGACAAATATTACCTTCAAATTTTTGGGACACCTATGGGTTCCTCAATCTCTCCCATCCTGGTTAATTATGTACTGGATGATTTAGTATCTGACCGGCTTGGTCGTTTAGATTTCCAAATCCCTTTTATTAAACGGTATGTTGATGACTTATTACTAGCCTTACCTCCAGACAAGATTCAGGCCACCTTGTCTTTATTTAATGAGTTTGATCCTCATTTACAGTTCACTGTTGAACTTGAGGACTCTAACACAAATAGTATTCCCTTCTTAGACATGCGTGTCATTAGAATGGGAGATAACCCCCTTACTACAAGTTGGTACAGGAAACCAATGGCCTCTAATAGGTTTCTCAACTACCACTCTTGTCATCCCTTTAAATATAAATTAAACCTTATTAAAGCTTTAAGCTGCAGGCTAAATAGACTGATACATCCGATTAATCGAAGGGAATCCTTTCAATTACTTAAAAATATTCTGATTGAGAATTCCTATCCATCCTCCCTTATTAATAAATACCTTTATGCTCAAAGTCATGGTTCTTCTTTACATGACATACCCAATGGTGACCAACTCAGAATAATATCAAATAATTCAATTAATAACACTGTTCTGCCTAATACTGTACTTGGGAATTCAACTACCCATTACTCATCTTTACCTTATTTTCCTCAAGTTACTGAGAAACTCGTTAAACTGTACAAACATAACAACGTACCGGTTAAAATTGCTATTAAGAATGCTAAGACTGTCAGGAATTTGTTTTCTAAAACTAAAACACCTCTGTCCCTTCTGGAACAAGTTAATGTAATATATGATATACCTTGTGCTGAGTGTGACTCATGTTACATCGGTCAGACAGGGAGATCACTGAGAGGGCGTCTTACGACTCACCGCAGTGATATTAATTTATCTAAGCATACTTTTGTGCTCTTGCCCAACATGCTATCAACACTAAGCACGAAGTAAACTTTAATGAAGTTAAAATTCTTGACACTGAACGCAATCTCGTTAAAAGACAGTTTTTAGAAATGTGTTCAGTATTAAAACATCCTAATACCCTTAATAAGAGAACCGACATTAGTAATTTGAGTCAAATTTATCATGCATTAATTTTACAGAATTAGGCTTGATATGTTGTTTACTTAAATTTTGTCCCACATTGGGGTTTTGTTATTACATTTTCATATAATAAATTTAAATAAAAATAAAATAAAATAAATTATTCCTTCCTTAACTAAGATTTATCAACTTATATTTTATTAATATTTGTCAATATCACTTTTACATAATTAAGTAATTGTTCTTTTTGATGAACTTGTTTGATAAAATTAAACTAAAATTGATTCATAGAATCTTTTTCATTACGGTCCTAAATGTTTGAACCTTTGGACTGTGGAAGTTGTATTAATCTTCACCTGTTAGCTGGCTAACTAGTGACGTCATAATATTATAATATATGATATTTTGGATTGACTTCGCATGCTTTGTTCTTTGTTGACAGATCAATCACTGTTGGGGTGAGTGGTGATTTTAACCACCTTTTTCTTTCATTGTTTGGTTTTTAACGACAAGCTGTCAACCAAATTTATCACATTTTTTGAATATACCGCCTTATATATAGAGGTTGGTAGGTTGCCTTGCTGTTTATGTCACTTTGACCTCAAGGCCACTTCTCTTCACGTGTTTGCGTGGGTGTTAAACCTGTAAATTCATTTATCGGCGAGACTCAGTAAGCTAAAGACTGGTAACTTCATTTTATCTTATTACTATTAATCTTAAATAACTTATAATGTTACCTAAAGTTAAAATTAAAATCTAATTTATTAAATAAATTTGTTGGAAGTGCAATCGTATGATCTTTTTGGTTCTTTACACTTTAAAATAAACCTTAATGTTTTTTACTTAAGTTTTTTTTATAATAACTTTTTTATACATTTTGTATGTATTTTTATCACATGTTCTTTTGCTGTGCTAATTTTGTCAAATTGCAAACTATACCTAGTTTTAATTAATTATTTTATACAACGTTAACTCTGAATGTCCAGTTTCGTAAGTTTTTTCATATTTTTAACATCATTGACTTCTACATGTCTTTGTAAGGTAACACACTTTTGTTGTAACTTCTCTATGGATGTTTGGTTTCCTATTGTTCTTTTTAGATGAACTGGTGATGCTTTCTGAGCAGAAAGCAAAACGTCTTCAATAAATAGATGAAGTAGCCACCTTCTTTGTCTTTTATTTCTCCACTTTGACCGAAAACCCCACCACTCTTTGAGTGTACCTTAGTTTATTTTGGATTGACGGTCGTACTCCTTTTCTCGATATATATATATATATATATATATATATATATATATATATATATATATATATATATATATATATATATATATATATATATATATATATATATATATATATATATATATATATATATATATATATATTTATATATATATATATATATATATATATATATATATAACTATATATATATATATATATATATATATATATATATATATATATATATAACTGTTTTGGATGGGTTGGAGTCAATAATAGGGCTATTGGTTAACTATTTTTTTATTCTCGAGCTTTCAATTGTGTTTACAATTATTATCAAGAGCTAAAAAAGACAAAATACTTACAAGGTTGAACTAAAAAGAAAAAACAATTTTTGTTAACTTACCAAATAAAAATTAGTTTGGTAAGTAAAAATCACTGCTTACATGTTCAAAATATTTAATACAAAAATGTTTTTATCTAATAAATGTTTCTCTGAAAAATTTTTTTAATTTTGAAAACATTTTTTTTAATATAAGAATAATTGAATTTATAAATAAGTTCAAATAGCAACCAATTACAAATAGCCTCAATGTCATAAATGCCAACATAAAATTTTTATTTTTGACAATTATATTGCCAAAAGTAAAACTTCGTTTAAACATTCTTTTTTGTTTAGTAACAAAAAGAAGAAGATTTATTCACCCTTGACAGATGTCTGAAAGAATGTGATAGATATATGGAGAATTAAATATGACATTTTAAATATTAAATTTAAATTAATTTAATTTAATTAATTTAAATTAAATTAATCATATTAGTCATATTTAATTCTCCATATATCTATCACATTCTTTCAGACATCTGTCAAGGGTGAATAAATCTTCTTCTTTTTGTTACTAAACAAAAAAGAATGTTTAAACGAAGTTTTACTTTTGGCAATATAATTGTCAAAAATAAAAATTTTATGTTGGCATTTATGACATTGAGGCTATTTGTAATTGGTTGCTATTTGAACTTATTTATAAATTCAATTATTCTTATATTAAAAAAAATGTTTTCAAAATTAAAAAAATTTTTCAGAGAAACATTTATTAGATAAAAACATTTTTGTATTAAATATTTTGAACATGTAAGCAGTGATTTTTACTTACCAAACTAATTTTTATTTGGTAAGTTAACAAAAATTGTTTTTTCTTTTTAGTTCAACCTTGTAAGTATTTTGTCTTTTTTAGCTCTTGATAATAATTGTAAACACAATTGAAAGCTCGAGAATAAAAAAATAGTTAACCAATAGCCCTTTTATTGACTCCAACCCATCCAAAACAGTTATATATTTGTTCCAAACGAGTCACAAGTACTTCTTTTTTCTTATTCTTATATATATAAATATATATATATATATATATATATATATATATATAAGAAAAAGTAGTCCAAAGTTTTTTGACTAGTTTGGAAAAAATATATGTAAATACTTTTTTCTTTTTGGGTGTGGTAGTCAATAAAAAATAGAGCTTTGCTAAGGCGTACTATTTATTCTGAATCCAAGCTTTCGGTGGTTTTTTGCCACCTTTATCAAGGTCTACAAAGAAAATTACTATGTTGTAACAAATTGAATGGTGCCAAAAAGGCTGTAAAAAACTATAAAAAACTTACCCGAATGTAAGATTCGTGGCATAAACAACAACGTTAAATAACATGATAAAACTGAGGTTGCAACTAAACTTAAAAATGTTACTGTTAAAAAACACTTTAAAAATTACTAAAAACGTTAAAAGTTAAAAACTAAATGAAGGACGACATGTTAAAACAGTCGTCGTTGCAGGCTTGATTTCAGTCACATTTCACGAGCAGAAAGAGAAAGTGAGTGGATAATTATTGTTTAAATAGTTTGGAGAAAATACAAAAAACAACTTTGAAAATAACGTCTAACAGAATACTGTTAGTGAATTTTTAGTACTGCCAACTGTATTACCAACTTGAAATTAAGCGGGAAATTAAAAATGTAAATTATAACATAAGCAATCGAAAGAGAATAGTATTTAGTAAATAGGTTTAGAAAAAACAACTCAAAACAAAACAAAACTGAATTAGTAATTGCAGTTTGATCGCAAATATTCAATTAATAATGAAATTTCAAAAAAAGGAAAGAAACAAAGAAAACTCTGAGATGCAAAATAGCTCAGTCAAAAGTCAATATAAAATTGTAAATTTTGCTAAGATTCTGGATCTCAGATCTCTTATTAAGATTGTTATTATCACTCTTGCTGATATGTACCATCTCTAAGAAAGTTCTCTTGAATTTATTTTTCTCTCTGGCTAATATTTTTACATTGTTGAAATCTATCTTATGGTCTAGATCGATAGTATGCTCTGCCAAAGCACAAGTAGGTTTGTTTAATCTACAATCACTCTTATGAGAAATAATACGGCTAGACAGATTCCTTCCAGTTTCACCAATGTACGTGGATGGACATTCAGTACAATGAATGCAATAAACAACATCTGTAGTCTCTAGAGTGGTTAGGGGTTGTTTTATTTTGCTATACAGCTGACGTATGGTTTTGATGTTCTTGTTAGCTATTTTGATATTCTTAAAGTCTTTAAAAATCTTAGTGAGTTCAACGGTTAGTTTCGGAATATATGGAAGGGCATAAAAATACACACTTGTTGGAGCAGAAATATTTTGTGCTGAGGGCACTGATTGTGACATAGTAAGTATGTTGTTTCTATTAACAAAGGGGACATTAAAAATTAATTTATTTATCAGTCTTAGAGGATATGAATTTTCAACAAAAATATTGCGTAAGAGGTTGAGATCATGTTGGAGATAATCCGGATGAGACAACCTTTTGACACGTTCTTTCATCGCTAGGACTAAATTAGTTTTCATCCTCGGGGGATGGTAGGAGTGGTAGCTTATGAATCTATTGCTACATATGGGTTTTCTATACCATTGTGTTTTCACAACATTATCCTCACATCTATGCAAACTCATGTCAAGGAAAGGCAAAGATCCCTCCCGCTCCTCCTCGCATGTGAATTGCAAGTGTGGGTTTTGTTGGTTGAACACATTTAACGTAGAATGTATGGAGTCTGCAGGTAGTGCCAAGATTAAGTCATCCACATATCTCTTTATGAACGGTATTTCAAAATTGATTTGTTGCAAACTATCTTCAATCAAATCATCTAAGACATAATTACATTATGTAACATTACATTACATTATGCAATTACATAATTGCACAGTATTTCACCAATACTGTGCAATTATGTCTTAGATGATTTGATTGAAGATAGTTTGCAACAAATCAATTTTGAAATACCGTTCATAAAGAGATATGTGGATGACTTAATCTTGGCACTACCTGCAGACTCCATACATTCTACGTTAAATGTGTTCAACCAACAAAACCCACACTTGCAATTCACATGCGAGGAGGAGCGGGAGGGATCTTTGCCTTTCCTTGACATGAGTTTGCATAGATGTGAGGATAATGTTGTGAAAACACAATGGTATAGAAAACCCATATGTAGCAATAGATTCATAAGCTACCACTCCTACCATCCCCCGAGGATGAAAACTAATTTAGTCCTAGCGATGAAAGAACGTGTCAAAAGGTTGTCTCATCCGGATTATCTCCAACATGATCTCAACCTCTTACGCAATATTTTTGTTGAAAATTCATATCCTCTAAGACTGATAAATAAATTAATTTTTAATGTCCCCTTTGTTAATAGAAACAACATACTTACTATGTCACAATCAGTGCCCTCAGCACAAAATATTTCTGCTCCAACAAGTGTGTATTTTTATACCCTTCCATATATTCCGAAACTAACCGTTGAACTCACTAAGATTTTTAAAGACTTTAAGAATATCAAAATAGCTAACAAGAACATCAAAACCATACGTCAGCTGTATAGCAAAATAAAACAACCCCTAACCACTCTAGAGACTACAGATGTTGTTTATTGCATTCATTGTACTGAATGTCCATCCACGTACATTGGTGAAACTGGAAGGAATCTGTCTAGCCGTATTATTTCTCATAAGAGTGATTGTAGATTAAACAAACCTACTTGTGCTTTGGCAGAGCATACTATCGATCTAGACCATAAGATAGATTTCAACAATGTAAAAATATTAGCCAGAGAGAAAAATAAATTCAA